>NW_016158385.1:52528-56517 GCF_001687245.7 Rhagoletis zephyria | reverse complement strand
ATCACTTGATGTGGCATCAAAGGCAACATCATTTGGCATAAAATGAACCAAAATAAATAAGATTTAGATAGAGGTGAAAAAAGGGATAAAAAGGAAATACAACTGAAGAGTGTGCGATGTTATATTGTGGTGTGTTATGCTTCATATGTTATGTTATTTATTCTTATGTTATGGTTATGTTATGTTATGCCAAGTACTAAGCTAAACTCCCCTCCACTTAACCCATTCCAACTAATGTTATTTTAGCTCATTCAACTTACATAAACTATCCTTAATTTTATCGGTTGAATTTCAACCGCTGGGCGAACACTAGTCATTATAAAACTCATTATGTCAGGAATATTTTGATGATCATATCCACTATATGTCGCAAAATCTCGGTCTCCGGCACGTGGTCCTTCAAGCGATCGAGAAAGCGCTGGCTCCGAAAAAAACAGAGTTGGTTATCCGCAAATCCAGAGGTCAGGATGAAAATCTGAGTAGCTTCGGTGGGCTAGCAATAATCGTAGAAGCGGATTTCGAAAAACGCAAACTTTTCTCTCTTTTTTTTCTACTTTATTACACGTAATTGATTTTTATTTTATTTTTTTTTTTTTTTTTTAAACACCGAGACTGTGCACGCGTTCAGCTAGCTAGCCACCAGAAAAAGGAAAGAAAGATCGTCGCGGAAGTTGATCTTAAGCAGAGTACTTTCCCGCTACGGTATCGGTAATTCGTGATTGAATGTCATATGTCCAGCTGGACCTTAGGGAAGTATACAAGCTGTGTTTAGTGTGAATAACGAGTACAGTGGTGGCGCGTAATATAAGGGAGTTGAATTTAAAAGTATTGAAACAAAAATTCTGGGAATAAAAATAAAAACTAGGAAACGCGTAAATAAGGGTATAAGAAACTCATGTTATACTCACGGTACACACCCCCCACCTAAAGTGTTGGTACAGTGTACGCTGCTTTTATCCTCTTGAAGCTCCTTCCTATGAAAGATTCCTCGCTTTTTACTTTCTACATCCTCAATTTCATACATGCAATTGCCTTTCACTTTAGTGACTTTTGCCTTTATGAACTTTGGTGCTAGTTTCGCGCAAAACTTCCGTGCGGCGTTACTCAGTACAAAGTTTCTTCGATAAACTATATCACCTTTATTAAAAGTTTTAGCAGTGCTTCGCAAATTATACCGCTTGGCCGATGTTTCAAATGCCTTCTTTATATTTTCTTCTACAGACTTGCGTATAAGTTTTAGTCTATCCATCCTGTCAATGACGTTTTCGTCTAGCGCTTCCAACCTACGAATCACTACATATTCTTCGGAGTGCGATAACATTTGTTGTCCGAACAAAGCATAGTAAGGGGTACATCCGATGGACTGGTGGTATGAACTGCGCAATGCTTCTGCTATATCTGATAGGTGTTTGTCCCAGTGCGTATGCTCCTCTCTAAGATATGACCTAATGCCAGCAAGAATAGAACGGTTAACGCGTTCACTAGCGTTGGCTTGCGGACTATACAGGGCGGTATAAATGTGTTTCACCCCACGTTCTGTTAAGAGGCTGTTGAATTGTGTGGACCTGAATTGCTTGCCATTGTCACTGAGGAGAACTTCTGGTGTTCCGAAAACCGAAAATACTTCCTCTTTGAGAAAGTTGCAAATAAGAGATGTATTAAAATTCCTAATCGCTTTCAATAGCGGAAATTTTGTAAGGTGGTCAAGTACGATTACAATCCCGATGTTTCCTTGCCTTGACCTGGGGTACGGACCCAGTAGGTCGATGTACAACTTCTGGAATGGACGCTGTGCGGAGTACTGGGTGCACATCGGCGGACGAAGGGTGACATTAGAGGCCTTACTTTGTTGACAAATATCGCGCTGACGAACATAGTCCTTGATATCAACTGTCATATTTGGCCAATAAAAATTCAAACGCAAACGCTCCAGTGTTTTTGCCATCCCACCATGGCATTTATTGGGTGGGCAGTGAGCATTTTCGATGACCTCGCGGACTAATGTTTTTGGGACCCAAAGCTTCCAATTGAAAGTCTCTCGTTCCGGGTTTCCGTCGGGATGTTCGGTTCGCTTATAAAGGCAGTCTTCCACAATCTGGAGATCGGGTAGGCGGCTTTCATTGCTTCTGGCATAACTTAATAACTTTTGGTATTCTGCGGACGAAAAAGCGGACGACTGTAACTTGAGTGCCCACCGAGCTAGTCGACTGGACAAGTCCGTTTGCCGCATAAGCCATTGCAAGCTGGCGTGATCAGTGATGATTGTGAAATCCTGTCCCTCAACGTACGCTCTAAACTTCCTCAGACTCAGAATTGCTGCTAAACACTCTAATTCTGTAACGCTATAATTGCTTTGTGCTTTATTGAGTTTCTGAGAGTAGTAGGCAATAGGGACTTCATTACCTTCGTCATCAACTTGCAAAAGCACTGCACCAACACCAAGCTTACTGGCATCGCACTGAATGAGAAATGGTTTCGCGTAATTTGGGCTAGCTAACACTGGCGCAGAACATAACATTTTCTTTAGTTTTTCGAATGAGTCTTGAGCTTCTTCACTCCATGAAAAGCTTTTACCCTTTTTCAACAAGTTAGTCAACGGTGTAGTAATCGTGGCAAAGTTGTCAACAAAACGCCGATACCACCCGGCCATGCCCAAAAAACGTCGCAACTGCTTGACGGTTGTTGGCACAGGGTAGTTAGTGACGGCAGAAACTTTTTCCGGGTCTGTATGCAGTGTTCCATCACCCACGATGTAACCCAAATATTTTACTTCCCTGATGCAAAATTTACTTTTATCAACATTTATGGTTAATCCTGCCTTTCTTAACTGGTGAGTAACCTCGGACAATACGGACATGTGAGTGTCAAAATCTTCGGACACAATTAGGAGGTCGTCTAAGTAAACGAACACTTTAACTGCGGAGGGATGACGCGATCCATCAAGCGACAGAGCGCTTGAGGAGCGTTGCATAAGCCAAAAGGCATTACGCAATAACGATAAAGCGGACGATTTGGGACAGTAAAACAGGTATAATCACGGGATTGGTTTGCAAGGGGTATTTGCCAAAAGGCTCGACGCAAGTCTAGTGAACTAATATATTTTGCCTTAGGTATTCTGCTTAAAATACCATCAATGTGGGGAAGGGGATATGCGTCCTTGACGGTAACGCTATTAACTTTTCTCGAGTCTAAACACAGACGGACTTTATTCGGCTTTTTCACTAGGACAATCGGACTGGACCAGGGACTATTGGGAGATTCTTCGATTACACCAAGTTTTAGCATTTCATCGATCTCTGCGTGGACTAGTTTTTCCACGGCCGGAGATATGGGAAAATATCTTTGCTTAATCGGACGGACACCAGGTTGGAGTTCAATAACATACTCCATCAGTGAGGTTTTTCCTAAGCCTTCCTTCTCGAAGCTAGGAAATCTATTTTTAATTATTTCTAACCTTCGTTGTTGTTCAACAGTTAAAGAAAGGGTATTTTCATAAGGTTTTGCATCAAGAATTATTTCCGAAATAATATTTGGAGCTATTTGAAATTTTATCCAAAAGTCGATTCCAAGTATGACCTTCTGCGCCATACTTGGTATAACAAAAAATTTTATTGTATTATCTCTATTTTCGAATTTTACATTCAACTCAATTGTACCGTAGACCACTTGCTTGTGCCCATCTGCAGTGTATACAGATGTAGAGTGTTGACGCAACGGCCGATATTTACAAACATCTTCAGCCAAAGAAGACCCTAAGCACGAAACCTGAGCTCCACTATCTAAAAGAGCCAAAATTTCAATTTTGGCGTATGGTCTTAAATCGAACGAATTTTGCTGAATAGCAGAAACAAAAGTTTGTAAATGCTTACGATTGTATTTAACATTTTTCCAAAAACCTCTTATACGGAGAGACGAACGGTTACATCGAGGTAATGGTTTAGTATCCGTAAAAATTTGTTCCCTAATCTTATTGTAGTTTGTGAGACGCA
>NW_016158385.1:45179-49045 GCF_001687245.7 Rhagoletis zephyria | reverse complement strand
CATCAATGTGGGGAAGGGGATATGCGTCCTTGACGGTAACGCTATTAACTTTTCTCGAGTCTAAACACAGACGGACTTTATTCGGCTTTTTCACTAGGACAATCGGACTGGACCAGGGACTATTGGGAGATTCTTCGATTACACCAAGTTTTAGCATTTCATCGATCTCTGCGTGGACTAGTTTTTCCACGGCCGGAGATATGGGAAAATATCTTTGCTTAATCGGACGGACACCAGGTTGGAGTTCAATAACATACTCCATCAGTGAGGTTTTTCCTAAGCCTTCCTTCTCGAAGCTAGGAAATCTATTTTTAATTATTTCTAACCTTCGTTGTTGTTCAACAGTTAAAGAAAGGGTATTTTCATAAGGTTTTGCATCAAGAATTATTTCCGAAATAATATTTGGAGCTATTTGAAATTTTATCCAAAAGTCGATTCCAAGTATGACCTTCTGCGCCATACTTGGTATAACAAAAAATTTTATTGTATTATCTCTATTTTCGAATTTTACATTCAACTCAATTGTACCGTAGACCACTTGCTTGTGCCCATCTGCAGTGTATACAGATGTAGAGTGTTGACGCAACGGCCGATATTTACAAACATCTTCAGCCAAAGAAGACCCTAAGCACGAAACCTGAGCTCCACTATCTAAAAGAGCCAGAATTTCAATTTTGGCGTATGGTCTTAAATCGAACGAATTTTGCTGAATAGCAGAAACAAAAGTTTGTAAATGCTTACGATTGTATTTAACATTTTTCCAAAAACCTCTTATACGGAGAGACGAACGGTTACATCGAGGTAATGGTTTAGTATCCGTAAAAATTTGTTCCCTAATCTTATTGTAGTTTGTGAGACGCACTTCATACGGAACTATTTCATGCACTCGTTCAAAAGCGTCAGTTTTCTCCAATCTGTCTGGGCGTTTAAGTGATGTTACGCAATCTGTCTTTTCAGGTTCGCCTAGTTGTATGAGGGACTTATTTACATTTTGTTTTTCTGGTCGTAGCGAGGATTCGACTTTGAGTCCTCGCACGGTTTGGAGTTTCCCGGGCAGCAGGTTTGACATTTAGGTCTGTATACCTCGGGTGCACCGCAACCATAACAAAAAACTGTCCTGTCTTTTTCACAATCAATATACCGATGACCTTCGCCCCTACAATTCCAGCAAAGCAGTTTGCTGTTAACATGGCTTTTAGAAATTTCATGAATTTCACTTTCACACGTTTCAAAATGGTCGTCTTCACACTTTAGCTCGTTAGCAAAGCGACGTGAGTTTTGACGCTGACTTACGGCTGGATGCGAGTTAAGGGTTTTACCAATCTCATTTGCTAAACTTTCCCCTTTGAGGCACAATTTCCGCAATTCCGCCAACGAGTTAATTGGAACGTACAGCAGTTGCTGTCGAACTCTAGGTGTTAAGTTATGTTGCAATATCTCAACAAGCTCGGACTCTGGTAAGGGAGGTTGTAATGGCTCGGCTAACTTCAGAACAGCGTTTCTGAAGTCATCGAATCTTTCATTAGGCGCTTGCTTCCTACCTCGAATTAGCTCTTTAAGTTCAAAATCGCTTCTATGCTGTTGAAAGCTAGTCCGTAACGCTTCGCAGAGGCTGGGCCAGGTTATCCGTTCCACTGAACGGCGATACCTCCAGTACCAGTCTTTAGCTTCGTTAATGAAAATACTTTGAACGTGCTCGCACAGCAGATTGAAATTACCCCCGAGAGTGTCGATTACTTGGCTTTCAATGCGATATATAAAGCTATCGACAGATAGCTTTGTTGAACCGTCAAACTTGATGTCCCAATTATGAATCAGTTGCGCTACCCTACCCGAGTTTGGGACGCTAGACAAGTCACTGAATCTTAGTTGGTCAATTTGCCTGTGAAAACTTTTCTGCGAATTATTGGGTAAACTGGGGATTTGTCTAGGCCAATACGGTGTTGAATTATTTGTTTGAGCATTGGTCGGATAGTTGTTTCCAGCAGGGCTAACGTTAGCCGCAGGTGGAGCTGCTTGGGCATTCAAATTAAGCCGACCTAATAAGTTTTGTAAAGTACTTTCTAGCCTGTCTTCTATCAGCTGGGAAACTCGGTTTTCTAAATTTTCGAAAATTGATGCCTGTCTTGCTGAAACGACCGCAGATAAAATGTTCCGTAACCGATTTTCTTCGTCATTGTTATTGACGGTTGACCCAGTTGCCACTGGCAGACTTGCTGCTCCTTCAGCTTGATTTGTCTCAGCTTGTGGGCTTAAGGAGGGTGTTAATGCCTTATCATTGCTATCCTTGTTTTGGTGAGCTACAGTCTGGGATCTGGTACGGGTACCGGTATTTTGATTCAAGTCTCGACTGCTGCACTTGGCCCGACATTGGGGGCAAGAATTATTTCGTTTAAGCCAATCCAAGAGACAAGTACGGTGAAACCGATGAGAGCAGGCTGTTGTCAAAACATCGGCACGTTCTACTAAAGTCTCTCGGCAAATCGTACATAATTTTGCTTGTGAAAGCACATGCTCGCTACTACGATGCAAGGGCATTTTGAAAAATTATGAATTGTTTGGAAAAAAAAAAAATAACAAAAATGTAAAAATTTGAACTTTATCCGAGCAATTAAGTCAAGCGCGTATAAAAAAACACAAATATACCCGAACTGTGAGTGATAAAAAGAAAAGCAAACCGAAATCGGAATGAAGATCGTTGCAAAAAAAAAAATGAAGATAAGCACAAAAGTTTTCTTTCGAATCAGATCAAGCAGAGGTGTCGTTTACGTTGTTTATTTAATGTGATCCTTAATGCGATACTTTCGGAATGAAATACACAAAGTAACTAACTACAGAAGTACCAATCCATACCTAAGTATAATTTAACTTGTTTTAAAATAGTAGTTGAATGAAAGGTGTCAAATACCACCGGTATAAAAGTCCTCAAAAAAAACAGTTAAAAGACATTACCCAAAATCAATCAGAAGTGAAAAGAAATACGATTAATCACACAAAATGTGCAAAAAAATTAAAATAGTAATCAAAAAGGTAAATGAAATCAAAAGAAAACAATACGAAACATAAGGATTAGTCTTCCGGTTGTGTGGGGGTCTTAATAGGCTGACGAGATCCTAGGCTCCTCGAGATAAACATTCCAATCATTTGTAGCTTCGCAGAAAACATCGTTACCTAAAGTCGGCTATTGACTAAACTCGTACAATGAATTCCAACTATAATAAAAATAAACTAAAAAGAATGCGTCTTGAAAGAAAAAAAATCTCGAAAAGGAAATGAGAACACAGATAGCACACTCTCCAACCAAGTAAATTGATCCAACTATCGGTTAGCTAGACAGCATATAGCTATACTATAACTAAAATTCCTTATAGAAAGTCGCAGTACAAGTTAGCAAAAGTGTGAAATCGAATCGGTTTTTGTTAACTACGGCTATATTCCATCAAAGCGGGCAATTCTCGGGGCATGCAGCCTAGGGAAAAGCATTCCAGCCTCACAATTTACAAACATAGCCAAGTAACAAAAAGAGACTAACAAAATTTTAAAGATAGTAACTTTGGTAAAAACCTAGCATATAGCCAAATGTTTAAAAATTCCAAAACATAATTACTTTAATTATCCTAAATAAAACAATGTGATATAGACCGGAAGGACAAGTACATATTCCAAGAGGGAATCTAATAAAAGGGACCACAAATCGTTGGAGCAACTCATCAGCATACTCCTGGCTATTATCGGGCCCCACGTTGGGCGCCATTTATCTGTTATGTGTCCGTCTGCTACCTTTGGAGGGTTGCTTGCACCGCTTGCTTACGACTGCGGCGTGTGCACTCGCTCTTTGCACCGGCGCTTCAGTCCGGGGGGGGGGG
>NW_016158385.1:35008-45085 GCF_001687245.7 Rhagoletis zephyria | reverse complement strand
TACAAAGTAAAGGAAAAATAGTAATGATAACAAAATTAATTCACTTACATTGCAAGCCGATAAGGCAGTCCATCGCAGCGTAGAAGGCCCTCCAAGCGTACGGATATCTGCTCCATCGTAGTGCTGAAAATTTTATAATCTTTCCCTATTTATTATGCTATATATATAGGAGTTAAGAGAGTGTTCAAAGAAAAGTTAACTGGCCCTATAGCTTTGCACGCAAGCTGTTTTAGAGAGTGCAAAAAGACAAAGCAGAAAAACAAAAAAAACCTAGAAGAGAGCTAAGATTATCATGCTCTCTCTTAAATTACTTTACTTTGACCTTGAACTTGAAATTGAAATAATGCACGTCTTAGAAAGACAAAAAAAAATATTAGGAACAACGAAAAATGTATGTCACAAGTTCAACGTTGAGGGAGATTAGTTTTAGTCCATGTGGGCTACAACATGACACCAAAGAAAAGCAGGTATGTTATACTTCTTAAAGGGTAAGTAAAAGCTAAGATGATATTTTATATAACAGCTAATGAATATGGTATTATAACTAGTACTTTTTAGGTTTTAACACTTTTTACATAATGGATAATCTTTGTAATTCAGTTCACTTTACACTTCATAGGTAAGTATCCTAAGGTATGTAAGTATTTAGTTATATCCTTTTCGTTTCTTTTTAGTTATTACATTTAATTGTCTTTTCTTTTCTTTAGGTTTAGGTAAGGGATTGCACGTGCATGTGGGGAATACATTAGATTGGAGTTGACTTCGAAGAATGACTCGAAATTCCAATTAAATTTTCGCAAACAATTAATTATTAATTTACTCAAAGTACTCAGAAAACGAATTATAAATCATTATAAAACTCATTATGTCAGGAATATTTTGATGATCATATCCACTATATGTCGCAAAATCTCGGTCTCCGGCACGTGGTCCTTCAAGCGATCGAGAAAGCGCTGGCTCCGAAAAAAACAGAGTTGGTTATCCGCAAATCCAGAGGTCAGGATGAAAATCTGAGTAGATTCGGTGGGCTAGCAATAATCGTAGAAGCGGATTTCGAAAAACGCAAACTTTTCTCCCTTTTTTTCTACTTTATTACACGTAATTGATTTTTATCTTATTCTTTTTTTTTTTTTTTAAACACCGAGACTGTGCACGCGTTCAGCTAGCTAGCCACCAGAAAAAGGAAAGAAAGATCGTCGCGGAAGTTGATCTTAAGCAGCGTACTTTCCCGCTACGGTATCGGTAATTCGTGATTGAATGTCATATGTCCAGCTGGACCTTAGGGAAGTATGCAAGCTGTGTTTAGTGTGAATAACGAGTACAGTGGTGGCGCGTAATATAAGGGAGTTGAATTTAAAAGTATTGAATCAAAAATTCTGGGAATAAAAATAAAAACTAGGAAACGCGTAAATAAGGGTATAAGAAACTCATGTTATACTCACGGTACAAGATATATGCAAAAAAGAAGGTAGTTTTAATAAACAACTTTTTGATTAAAAAGCAGATCGCTTCTGGCAATCGTTCATCTTCATCAACCAAAGGTAGACAGTGTTGTCATTCGTTTATTAGGGTGTCACGATTTGCAGATGCATTCCGGTGCAAGTAAGAGACCATCTTAGTGTCAACGGCACTAATAAAGGTTTGCAGTATCACCGACGATATTTTAAATTTTTTAGTGTCCTTATGTCATCTGATTACTTCACAATATAGCTAGCCAGGACTGTTACGATGATACGATTGTTTCTGATATATTTCAGACACTGAAATTACGTATTTCGATTTGTTGTTTAATACATATTGTCTTTGTCCATTTAACTGCATGTCTTTCAAGTAACTTGAAAGTGGAAATAACTTTGGGACGCGTGGGTAGGGATGCAAACGATGCATCGATGTTTTCAAAACATCGATGTTTCGTCGAAAAATATCGATGTTAACATCGATGTTTTGCTGGACGATACATCGTCGATACATCGACTAGAAAAGTGAAAAACATCGACATCGTTCATTCAGTCCATTCGTATTATGCCGAACGACCAGTGGCAAGCGCGCGCTTGTTCTCGGAAGCTGCTGAAACCATCATTCAGAATAGAAGCAGGCTTTTGGGGGCTAGGTTATCAAAGCTTCTTTTCTGAACTCATTTCAAATTGTTTATTCATATTTAAACAAATAAGATTTACACATTAAGATACATCATAATTATAGCAACATACTTATACTTGTATTGAAATATGCTGCTTGAAGGGAGTTTCTATACGTACATACATACACTCGCGATCAAGCGTGAGTTCATGCTGGTTTTTGTTAAATATTTGTCGTTTTTAAAGTTATTTTTTTTTTGTTATTTTTGTTTATAAAAATATGGTTCATTCCGTAATCACAACTTAGAAAATTTCAAAAATTTTCATCTAAATTTTGAACTTTTTAGTCTGAATATTTAAAAACATTCTATGTAATTCTAATAAAATAGATGCAAGTTTTCAGCGGCTAAAATCGGCTTGATTTTTAATGATTTTTCTCTGGCGGCTTTTGCGTTTTTTTTATAAAAAAGGTGCAATTTATAATAACTGGCGTTGATTTTTTTAATTTTGTTTGCAAAAGGTCTTTCGCATTTAATTCTAAAAGAAATTTACTTTTATATGGTAAGATGTGCATAACCTCCGCTGCCGCGCTAGAGTGCGGACGTGTTTTGCATCGGCTCTTGCTTTTTGGTTTGTTAGTGGTTTTTAACATGGACTCGTGCGGAAAGTGTGGCAAATCATTTGCGCGAAATGATACATTAATTGTGCCGTGCAGTGGTTTTTGTCAAAAACAATTTCACCGTACTTGCTGTGTGGGCCAAATATCAGAATATGATGTCAGGCTATTTAACCAGTATAAGCATATCTGCTATCTTTGCCCTGAGTGTTTGTTATTGCCTGCAAAGTTAACAAGGTCTTTGGAGTCTTTCATGGCTACGCATAAAAATGGCTTAGACTCTATTGTAACCACAATAATGGGCCAAAACTGTGTGGGGCTAAAGAACTGTGAACACAACAAAAATGTTTCATCATGTTTAAAAACTTTATGTACAGAATTCGGTGCCCTAAAGGATGTTGTTGCTAATTCTAAATCAACTGCTAAGATGAACAAACAACAAGAAAAAGTTAAACGGTTTTCCTGACCTACGGAGAGCGATGTCACCAACCTCGGCTATGGCTTTTGAGAGTTCTGCGATTGTTGACAATGCACCCTCACTTACTCCAGCTGAGGCGGATAATAATGATACTTCGGATGCTTTGCCGTCGGTTTCTCAAAAAATGTGAACTTCATTATCAGCTAATATGATAACAGCAAACAATGCTTCTTCTTCTTCTCCTGCGGATGTGAATAATGCCACTTCTGTCGCTGTTTCATCAGCTTCTAAACAAATGCATTCGGCTTTTGAGAGTTCTGCGATTGTTAACAAGTCACCCTCACTTACTCCAGCTGAGGCGAACAATAATGATACTTCGGATGCTTTGCCGTCGGTTTCTCAACAAATGCGAACTGCATTATCAGCTAATATGATTACAGCAAACAGTGCTTCTTCATATTCTCCTGCTGACGTGAATAATGCCACTTCTGTCGCTGTGTCATCAACTTCTAAACAAATGCCGACTGCGTTATCAACTGCATTGGCTACGGTTACTAATACATCTTCACCTTCCACTGCTGTTATAAATGCTACTCACAATGCTTTGCCATCTGCATCTAAACAACTGCCAACTGCTTCGTCAGATATATTAAATGCTTCTACCCAGCCGCAACTCGGGGCTGATTGGATTACTGTGCCGCGAAAGAAAGTGCCCAAGCGGAGAAATGTCGTGGTTGGCCGTAATGAAAATAATGATCTGGGAGTATTTTCGCGTTTTAAGTGGCTCCATTTATCATCGTTCAAGCCAACGGTTTCGGAAGTCGATATTATTAATTACGTGTCGAATCAAGTCATCGTTGATAAGCAACAAATTGCCTGCTATAAACTTGTAAAGAAGGATACAAATGAGACAGCACTTAAATATATCAACTTCAAATTGGGAGTTCCTGAACATGTATATTTTAATTTGCTGAAGCCAGAAATCTGGCCAACAAATGTTAATATTCGACAGTTCCGTTTTTTTCAAAAATAGGGAGGGCAACTGCCCCCGGCATAGTTGCTTCTCTCAGGCCGAACAAGCACATTAAACTCTATTTTGAAAACGCCTCTGGACTCCGGACTAAGGCCGATACTGTCCGAATGCTAAGTGCGCACTTGGAGTATGATATTTTTGTTATCGTTGAGACTTGGCTCAATGCAAATTTTTTCGATGCGGAGTTTTTCGACCCGAAGACAGATCCCATTAAAACCGGATGTAGCCGAGGTGGGGGAGTTTTGATTGCGGCCCGTACTAATCTCCAAGCTTCGTTTCTACCTCTTCAAAATGAAGACACTATCATCGATCAACTTTGTGTTCGTGTCAGTGGTTCCCTTGGTTTGCTGTATATTTGCGCCTCTTATATACCTTCACTTAGCTGTGCTAACTTATACATGTCGCATGTTGACAATGTGTTAGCTCTTCATCGTAATATTGGGGACAACCAACTTTGTGTGCTTGGTGATTTCAACTTAAGCAATGTAAGCTGGTCGTTTTTCGATAATAATTTATTCTTTACTCCCTCTAATGTACAAAGTTCTGTTGAGTCATATGTTATTGATAACTTTTTAAGTATTGGCCTTACTCAAATAAATGGCCACGGCAACAATATGAATCGCCTTCTAGACTTAGTCTTTGTAACGTACAACATAAACTTTGTAATTTCGAAACCTTCTTCTTCGATATCCCCACCCAATTCATACCATTTACCATTGGTTTTAGATATTGAATTTTTTGAATTTTTCGAAGATTCCCTAGTATACAGAGCTGTTTCATTTAATTATAATCGCTGTGACTTTGCCTCATTGGATACTGCGTTGGGTGAATTACACTGGGATAACTTGTTTAAGGATATCAAAGTTGAAGGTTGTTTTAATTTATTCAAAACCCACTTATCTGATCAATGTTCAAATATGTGCCAATTTTTTAACCAAAAATGTATAAACTTCCTTGGTTCTCAAAGGATTTAAAGCGTCTAAAAAATTTGAAAAATAAGTTTTATAAAAAATTCAAATCAACCAAAAAGCAATGTTTTTTCAGAAAATATCGTTACTATAAATCAGAGTTCTTAAAGTTAAATAAGAAGCGTTACAAAAATTATATCCGTGATTTCGAGTCGGATATTAAAGTACGTCCGAAGCATTTTTGGTCCTATATCAGTTCCAGGAAAACAGGCTCGAGTATACCCAAAACCGTTTTTTACAAAAAAGATAATGCTACTTCTGTGTCTGAGGCTGCAAATTTCTTTGCGGATTTCTTTTCGGCCAACTTCGTATCTGATAATGACCTGTCTGTGGATGACCTATCAAATATCGTAAAAATTTCATTAAGAGCACGTCTTCTACTCTTGATGTGGGTTCACTTACTCTAACAGAAGACGATATTATTGAAGGTATCAAAAATATAAAAAGCTCGTCTCACATGGACGTAGATGGTTTTTCAGCTATCTTATTCAAAAACTGTGTTTCTCTAGTGAAGCCATTATTATTAATATTCAACAAATCTCTTTCTGAAGGTCTATTTATTGATGACTGGAAGCGAACATCAATCACACCTATTTTCAAGACTGGAAACAAATGCGACGTTGAAAATTATAGACCAATTAGTAAATTGTCCACAGTTGCTAAGATATTCGAAAATATCATTAAAACTAAACTTTTTTTAAAGTCAAACATTTGATCTGTCCTAATCAACACGGCTTTGTATCGGGAAGATCTACGGTGACTAACCTTGCAGTTTTCACGGAGGATTGTTTCTCAACTTATCGTAATGGCTTTCAACTTAATGTGATATACACAGACTTTTCTAAAGCATTCGACAAGATATCCCACAATATTTTATTAACTAAATTAGAATGTATGGGTATCCATTCGGGCTTCCTAAAGTGGATCAGGTCCTACCTACGCATGAGATCTAGCACGGTGGTTATCGATGGCGTTTCGTCTAAGCCATTTTCCGCTCTCTCAGGTGTCCCACAGGGTAGCATCCTGGGCCCACTATTTTTCGTACTATTTATTAATGACATCAGTTCCTGTTTTTCAAATGCTAGTTTTCTCCTGTTTGCAGATGACTTGAAAACATATTCTGAAATTAGATGCATAAATGACTCGGCTGAACTTCAATCGCAGCTTGACAGGCTTTATACATGGTGTATTGAAAATCGGCTTTTCCTTAACATAAGGAAAAGCCATAAAGTGACATTTACTAAGTCGAAAGTACCTTTATCAACGTCTTATTCCATTGCAAATGTTTGTCTTGACTCGTTAAGTGAGATTAAGGACCTTGGAGTACATTTCGACTCAAAACTCACGTTCACTTCGCACTTAAATAAAACTATTGCTGACTCATTTGCCATGCTTGCATTTGTTAGACGTCACTCTTCAGAGTTCACCGATCCTTATACTATTAAAATGCTCTATACAGCGTTTGTGCGTTCAAAACTGGAATATGCTGCGTTTATCTGGAGACCGAATCATTCTGTTCATATAAATCGTTTAGAAAAGGTGCAAAAGGTATTTTTACGCTTTGCTTTGCGTTCACTAAGGTTTGCGGAACCATTGCCTTCATATGTATCCCGTTGTCGGCTAATTAGCCTTCCAACTTTGCATAATAGAAGAACTTCTCAGGCTATCGCATTTTTATTGGGTATTATTTCGGGAAAAGTTGAGTGCCCGGCCCTACTTGAGAGAATCCATTTCTATGTTCCTAGCCGTAAATTGCGTTTTGACGTGTTTAAGGTTGGGCTAAGTAGAACGGTTTATGGTGCAAACGCGCCAATAAACAGAACCTTATCAGACTTTAATCACTTTTCAAATTTTTTAGACATAGACTTTACCAATACTAGAGCAACCACATTAGAATTGGAAAGATTTCTTATGTCCAGTCATTAAGATCATGTACATTTTGTAATTTCTAATCTGTTTGAAATTCTAGATTGGGTTTTTGAATTCTTTCATATGTAAGTAATTCTTGTAAATTAAATTTTTAAGTAGCAATTTATCATAATGACTGATAGTTATATTTAATATTCTGCTTAATGTCTGTTTTAACTATAGTTAGTTGTTAGACATAAATAAATAAATAAAAAACCCCGCTAGTAAAACCAATTCGTTAAAAATCAAGGCGATTTTTAGCGGCTTTTTCTAAAAATTGAGATAAAAAAGTTCAAAACTACTATAAAAATGTGTTGAATTTTTCAAAGTTTTGTATAAAGTTACGGTTTGTAGCGGATATGCGAATCTAGTTTTTTCGAGTTTAAAAATATTTCAGGCTACATTTTTTTTTCGTGTAGTGTAGATGAGTATTTAAAACATCGATGTATCGTTTTTACAACCAATGTTTTTTAACATCGATGTTTGTTGTGGGAACATCGATGTTTTCAAACATCAAGTGTAGACAGTGTGCCAAGTAATAGTTGCATTCCAGATGCTTCACGATATTGACAAAATTCACGATTTGCAGGAACAGCTGTTTTCTCCATTAATAAACCTTATGGGAGGTGGTCACCTGGAACGACTTCCAGTAAAAACCTGCAAATCGTGAAGCATCTGGAACGCAGCTAATGACATTTGCTTGAGTCTGTTAGTTAAAAATTGGAAATTTGTCGTCACATTTTTAACCGTTTTGGTAGTTTGAATTTTACATTTTTTTGAAATTGTGATCGATCGATCGATGAAATTGATCAACTCGGATCACTATCTTGTTGCAGCCAAGATAAGCACCCGCCTCTGTGCAGCAAAAAATGTGCGCCCAAATAAGCAAACAAAAGCTTAACGTCGAAAAGCTGCAATCACAACAGACCAGTGTTGCCACTTTGTGAGTAATTCCTCAAAACGTGAGGAATTTCGGGTGCGCTTGAGTATTTTTTGAGGATTTTTATTTTGAGGAATTTTCTCTCGATATATTTGCAGATAACAAATGCAAATTTTTGGACAAAAAGCTTTCCGAAGTTTTATAAAGAGAGAAATACGCTACATAAGCGAGTTGTCAAACATTCTTTAAGCCTACTTTTCCCATATCGCCATACACCATGCAAACATGACTCGTGCAAGCAAAGAATTTTAGTTTTCTTCCGGTTCACAATGTAAAAGGGTTTGGTTTTCTTCGTTTTTCTCTGTTGCGTCCTCATTCAGTAAAAATTCCGTTGCGAATGAGGCGATTTTATCATACATAACGTAAGCGGTTTGATCAAACGTCAACATGGTGGCCAGAAAATCAAAAAATTTTGATTTTTTTTCACATTCCCTCAAACGGTTTGTCAAACCTTCAAACACCACCATACGCAAAATAAATAGTTTTAAGGAAAGGGATATTTCGCTTGGTTTGTCAAGCCGCTTGTGTGGTGTTTTTCGCTCTTAAGCACATATGCATATGCTCTAAATATTCGAAATGCTATCGATAATCTTTTTCTTCCCTTCCTTATCTTTTCCACTTATGTATTTTGAACGAGCAAAATCTCAGTAACGAATGGAGAGAACACACATTGTTCGATCATAAGGATAATCAATCATATTGATTCTTCATTAGATACAGAAAATTATAGGAAAAGTGATTTTGAATTAAAATATTCTTCAGATTCATATAAGTTTCCTAATTTAAAAAAAGTATATCTGATTTGCTAATATAGAATTTTTTAATGCTTCAGTTGAACGTATGTTTAGTAGTTTAAAAATGTGTAGGAAGGACTGACTTGATGATCAGATTGAGCACTGATATAGTTGCAGCAATATTATCAAAGAACGTAGATAACTCTTTGATATTATATACAAACCAAGGCATAAAAAACAACGGTGATACTTTGTTTGAACCGCAAGAACAAATGCATCAATTGAATTGGAGAATGTAATTAATTTTTATACTAAGTACCTGTAAATAGTATGCAGTACACAATACTCATATCTGTAATAAGAAAATTTTGAGTAATTTGTTCGGATTTTGAGGATTTTTCATTTGTTTTTGAGGAATTTGGCAATTTTTGTGTGGCAACACTGCAACAGACAGCCAATGCATTCGCTACTCGACTCAAAAAAAAATTTACCAAACTCAGAAAAAAATTACCAAATTTTTATGAGCATAATATTCTAAACAAATTGGAATTTATTTTTCGACGTATGTAGATAATTGTTTTGGCGACGACTGAACTACACCACGTCTGGTATTGTGGCCAGCTTAGATCTATTTATATTTTTCGACCTAAAAATGAGTTCTTCCCATTCTTTTATGACAAACTCATAAAAATGCATGATATCGCTGCCGCGTTCAAAAAATTAATATCACCATCGACTGAGCGTTTAGATAACGAAGATGAACAATTTACAGCTGTGGTTGTCCTTTTCAATGTGTTCCGACTATAACAATTCACAAATATTTTTAATGGCCGGTTGTTCAATGTATTTAACCGGAGCTTCTACCTCCGATTTGCACTAATCAGACATTGAACAATCGGCCCTAAAACATAAAACAAAAAAATCGCTCAGAGATTTACAAACATTTAAGAGGTGTTTAATAGTTCATTTCTACTGCAGTTTATGCTTATTGGAAAAAAGCAGATTACAACTCGAAGGAGGTAGTTTCTCATATTAGGTACAAGCAAATGAAAGGAAAATAACAAAAACGAATAAATAAACATTGCAGATCACCTCTTGTTAGAAATATCTAAACTCTTAACTGTAGTTAAGCGTTTGGTGGAAACGGGCTGTAACATACAGTCTTTTACATCATTTATTTTCTTCTTATTCTTCTTAATTGGCGCAGTAACCGCCTAAGCGATTTTGGCCGAGTCCAAAACAGCACGCCAGTCATTTCTCTTCTGTGCTAACTGACGCCAATTGGAAATGCCAAGTGAAGCCAAGTCCTTCTCCACCTGGTCTTTCCAACGCAGAGGAGGCCTTCCTCTTCCTCTGTTATCAGCATCGCGGCCCGCGTTGAA
>NW_016158385.1:29098-32649 GCF_001687245.7 Rhagoletis zephyria | reverse complement strand
TTTTCCATTATTTTTTATTGTTAAAAGATTTAATTGTTTAGTTTAAATATATTTTATTGTTTTAAAATGAATTATAACCTAATACAGTTTTATTTCATTGCTATTAACAAAAATAACTATTTTAAGTCGTAAATTTATGTACCATTTATAAAAGAAAATAATTAAAAGCAAGTAAAGAGGTATAAGTTTGGGCGAAACCGAACTTTATATACCCCGCGCAGGTATCAAATATTGTCGCAAGCAGAGCCTTTTTCCCGATTTCAAACGTTTTCGATAATATCCTGAGTTAAACTCAATGAAATAATTGAACCACGCTTAGTGGAAATCGCTAAAGTGGCTACCGAAATACACCTGGTAGTCATAAAGTGGGCGGTGTCACGCAGTCTTATTTATTGTTAAGAGATTGTTGTAAGTATTAAGTTGAAGTAAATTAGCGTCTTCAGTTATTGAAATATCAGAGTTCCGTATTTTTGAAATTTACCGTTAGATATACGGGAAGCGAATGTAATTTTGGTCCGATTTGAATAATTTTCAACGAATTGCTTTTCCGTACCAGGCTTATTAAGTGCACCGAGTTTGGTAGAAATTGATAAATCGGTTACCGAGTTACACATTTGTGGTCATAAGTGGGCGGCGCCATGCCCATTATCCAAAAATGTATCATAATCTTATTTTCTGCTGAGTAGTTATCGCGATCATCGATTTTAAGTGAATTAGATTTTTAACAGATTTCTTAGCTAGACCCTAAATAAGGCTCGTACCGAGTTTGGTGAATGGGCTACTGAGATACGGCATTTCATAATAGGTGGGCGGGGTCACGCCCATTTTCCAAAAATAATAATAATAGTTTTTACAAAAATTCTACTTCACATACTAATTTTGAACAATTTGCATCCAATATTTACTGAAATATCGTAGTTTTTGCATTTTTAGAAAATACCTTTATATCGGAAATGGGCGTGGAACCATTCCGATTGGCCCATTTTTAATACCAACTTACCTTGGATAAAGGGCAACCTACATACCAAATTTCGTTGATATATCTCGAGTTATCGTGTACACGGACAGACGTGTATATATATTTTTTTTGGATTTTTTTGGACTTAGCGTACTTTGCGTACCAATGCATAACAACAAGTAAAAACGACATTACGGTAATTTTCTTTTTGGTAATGATGTATTTTCAGTTATGCTATCTTACTGCATCAAAATCTCAATTTACATAAAATGTGGACTTAGCACGCTTGCGAACTAAGCCAACGATATGTAAGTACATAAGGAATTTTTTTTGTTTTGTACAATTGTCAGAAGGCTCAAAGTTATAAATTTTTATAAGTATTAAGTTAGTATTAAAAACTTAAAAGAAAAGACTTACGTTAAAAAAATTACCAAATTGAGAAAAAAATTACCAAACTCCTTCAAAAAGAAAAAAATTACCAGTTTTGGTAAAAAATTGCCAAAGCGGCAACGCGGCTCGACTCTCACGCCTGCTCTCAGAGAGCACTCTTCAACAAGCCGACATCAGTGATCGGACTTAAAAAAATTTGTGTAGTAGAATCTGGAAAAAAGTGTGGTAGATTTCAAAAAAATGTGGTAGATCTCAGGTTTCGGATCAAACTTTTTACAAAAATTTAAAAAATTCGACAACATGTCACCTAAATTGCAAACATTTTAATTGGAATTAAAAAAAATTATCTTAGTATAATAAAGTGCAAGATTGGAGTTACTAAAAATTGCTTTGAGTTTTAGCAATGATGTCAAGATATTTTTCGAACATATTTTGAAAGATTTCTGCAAACTTGCGGAGTTCTGCCCGCTTTTCTTTTTATCACATCACGCTGTAGCGAACAAATGTGGCACGTTCCATNCAAGATATTTTTCGAACATATTTTGAAAGATTTCTGCAAACTTGCGGAGTTCTGCCCGCTTTTCTTTTTATCACATCACGCTGTAGCGAACAAATGTGGCACGTTCCATAAACCGCTACTTGGGATTTGCCGATTTTGACAATTCTCAAGTAAAAGTAAACAACGCTTTAGAAACTTTAGATGCACTGAAATTTGCTAATACTTTCACAAAAACTAGCTTTTTTTAACATTTTCGCTATTATTTCTTTTTATAAATCCTACATTTTGCAATTTAACACAATAAAACCACGTTTCCTGTCGAAAAATTTAATATTGAGAAAATTTACTATTTTACAATTTATTTTATCCTCCCATTCTGTCTGTTGTTAGTGTTTAGTGTTCGAAAATTTTTGCTCTTAAAATTAAGAAAATTATGTCGAGCAAAAATAAAACTACTCAAAAACGCGAATATGTGGTAGATTTCAGACCTTGTGTGGGAGACGTGGTAGATGCTCAAAAACGTGGCAGATCTACCACAATGGGGTAGAAGTCCGATCACTGGCCGACATATGCGAGCTGTGGAACCACATTTCCCGCTCATTAAGTACCGCCGCCGAAGAAGTAGTCGGATTTCAGCGAGCCCGAAAGAACAACTAGTACGATGCCCATACAGGGCCACGCTACGATCGGGCGCAACGCGCGCTACGTTGGACCGCTATAGGAATCTGAAGAGGGAAGCGAAACGTATTTGCTGCAATAAGAAGAGAGATGCCGAAATACGTTAGTGCGAAGAGTTTGAAATGCTGACCGACGGGAAGAATGCCCGAACATTTTACCGGAGAGTTAAGCGACCTACGGAAGGTTTCAAGACCAGGGCGTACAGGGAACACTTTTCCACGCTACTGAATGGTAGCAGCTCGGAAATCTGTGTAGAAGAAGAACCCGAGCCCCAGTCGATGATGACGGAGTCGATGTTCCTCCGCCTGACCATAACGAGATACGAATAGCAATAACGCGGCTGAAAAACAACAAAGCTGCTGGAGCTGACAGCCTGTCAGCTGAGCTATTCAAGTAAGGTGGCGAGGAGTTGATAAGGCGCATGCATCAACTCTTGTGCAGAATATGGTCAGATGAACGCATGTCCGACGACTGGAATTTAAGTGTGCTCTGTCCAATCCACAAGAAAGGTGACCACGCCATTCGCGCCAACTACCGCGGGATCAGCCTTCTAAGCATAGGTTACAAGGTCTTATCGAGCGTATTGTGTGAAAGACTGAAGCCCACCGTCAATGAACTGATTGGGCTTTATCGGTTGGATTTAGGCCTGGAAAGCCCACCATAGACCAGGTATTCACAATACTCCAAATCTTGGAAAAGACCCGCAAGAAAATAATCGACACTCACCACCTATTTGTCGACTTTAAAGCCGCTT
This sequence comes from Rhagoletis zephyria, assembly GCF_001687245.7. Classification (NCBI taxonomy): domain Eukaryota; kingdom Metazoa; phylum Arthropoda; class Insecta; order Diptera; family Tephritidae; genus Rhagoletis; species Rhagoletis zephyria. Next base: position 29,370 of record NW_016158385.1, on the reverse strand, counting down.
TTGACAGCACTAAAAGGAGTTGCCTATACGCCGCTATGTCTGAATTTGGCATCCCCTCAAAACTCATACGGCTGTGTAAAATGACGCAACTACCGGGGGATCAGCCTTCTAAGCATAGGTTACAAGGTCTTATCGAGCGTATTGTGTGAAAGACTGAAGCCCACCGTCAATGAACTGATTGGGCTTTATCGGTTGGATTTAGGCCTGGAAAGCCCACCATAGACCAGGTATTCACAATACTCCAAATCTTGGAAAAGACCCGCAAGAAAATA
>NW_016158385.1:23645-29073 GCF_001687245.7 Rhagoletis zephyria | reverse complement strand
AGAAAAGGATCGACACTCACCACCTATTTGTCGACTTTAAAGCCGCTTTTGACAGCATTAAAAGGATTTGCCTAAACGCCGCTATGTCTGAATTTGGCATCCCCGCCAAACTCATATGGCTGCGTAGAATGACGTTGAGCAATACCACCTGCTCCGTCAGAATTGGGGAAGACCTCTCCGAGCCGTTCGCCACCAAACGGGGCTTCAGACAGGGCGACTCTATTTCATGTGACTTCTTTAATCTGATGTTGGAGNTCAGACAGGGCGACTCCCTTTCATGTGACTTCTTTAATCTGATGTTGGAGAAGATAATAAGAGATGCAGAACTCAACCGCTCAGGAAAAATTTACTACAGGAGCGTGCAATTGCTGGCTTATGCGGATGACATCGATATCATCGGTAACAAAAACCGCGAAGTCTGTTCTGCCATTTCCAAGTTGGATAAGGAAGTAAAGCGAATGGGTCTGGTGGTAAACGAGGACAAGACGAAGTATCTCCTGTCAACAAACAAACAGTCAGCACATTCGCGCCTTGGCACCCACGTTATAATTTCGAGAAAGTAGAGAATTTCGTTTACTTGGGAAACAGCATTAACACCGATAATAATGTCAGCATGGAAATCCAACCCAGAATCACTCTTGCCAACAAGTGCTACTTTGGACTGAGTAGGCAATTCGGGAGTAAAGTCCTCTCTCGACGTACGAAAACCACGCTCTATAAGTCCGTCATCATGCCCCTGCTGGTATATGGCGCAGAAGCAAGGACAATGACAACATCCGATGAGGCGGCTCTTGGAGTATTCGAGAGAAAGATATTGTGGAAGATTTACGGGTCTTTACGCGTTGGTGACGGCGAGTACCGCATATGATGGAACGATGATCTGTATGAGCTTTACAACGACATGGACATAGTGAAGCGAATTAAAATACAGCGGCTCCGCTGGCTTGGTCTTGTCGTTCGAATGGACACCGACGCTCCAGCTCACAAAGTATTTAACTCGGAACCCGCTGGTGGTAGCAGAGGAAGAGGAAGGCCCCCACTGAGATGGATAGACCAGGTGGAGAAGGACTTGGCTTCACTTGGCATTTCCAATTGGAACCAGTTGGCACAGAAAAGAAACGACTGGCGTGCTTTGTTGAATTCAGCCAACAACACTTAGGCGGTTACAGCGCCAAATAAGAAGAAGAAGAAGAGTTAAAACTATCTGTTATTGTTTCTTTTAAAATATCTATCACCTTCTACCATTTTTTGTATGTAAAATCTACCAGTATTAAATTTTTCGAAGTCTGTGTACTGGTCCACGCATTTTTACTCGAAAATAAGTGTGTAGGGGTTAATATGTACACGTTGACATCCCGTACAGCTCACTTCTCTAGCCCAGCCCTTTCGCGAGCTCGCAGTTGCCCGCGACGTCGACTGCGTGCACCTCTGCTGTGCATCCCTCTGACAGTGCTGCCAACTATTTCCCCGCTAGAAAAAAACTATACCCCACAAAACCCAAGCCGAAAAATAAATAGGTTTATATTAATATAATTTTAAGAAAGTCATTTGAAACACTACTTGAAATTAAAATTAATATTAGAGTAATACATCTGGGATCGAAATTCATAAGAAATGAAAAATAAGAATAAAAGTTAATATAACTATATGTAAGTGTATACCGCTGCGTAGCTTTGGTTTCACCAAGTTTAGCTGAATGAATAAAATTCAAGGTCTGCTTTAGACCAAGGTAGTGAACAGTGTTGCCAAAACTTTTTGGATGAACCGGCTAAATTGGCAAATAAAACCGGCTAAAAACGGCTAAAATGTTTCAACTAAATTTCACATGTTTTATTTAAATAAATCACGAGTAAAAATACTATATATTTAAGATATGATTGTGGCACATGGTTGGATTTTTTGTCGACGATATAAAAATTTTCAAACTAGAGCGATTTTAAAATGAAAAATGTAAGTTAATACTTGTTTACTTAATTAATTTAGTTTTAATTAGTTAATTTAATTCCAATGATTTGAAAGGTACTCGGAAAAAAAAACTATTTATTACTATTACTATCTGATATTTTGAGTGATAATTCTCGCTGGATTTTCAACGAACAAACCTATTATCTTCCCTACAAGGCCTTTTCAGACGGACCGATTCTCAATACACTCAAATAGAAACCAATACACATAAAAACGCTGTAAAGATTTCCCTTCAATTTTAAGGCAGTAAAGCAACGACCTTAAGTTAGCATCAACCGAGGCCATATGTTGACAAGGGATGCAAAATCACAGTTACATAAAAGAACTGGTCAGATTTTTCAGAAATCCCTTCAATTCTGATGTAAAATATGATGCTAAAAGACTGCAGATCTCCCATTTAGATTGCTTTACATAAAAATTTGTGCGTTTGTTTAAAAAAATACATGTGTGTACATAGTGCTCGAAAATATCAATTTTTTCATTACCTTAAACCTTTGGGAGTGGGCAAAAATTATGTTTTTTAATTTAGGCAGAATTGAATATGCGCTATCTGGGAAGACAATATCTACATGTAATATTTATTCTGTTTGTTGGCACTATACCCAAACACAAGCGCATCCTAAGAGTCTTAACTGTGAAACAGTTTCTTATTTTCTAAGTTTGCGAATAAAACTTCACACTTAAAATTAAGACATTCGTTCGTTCGTTTAAAATAAAAATAAGCGACATCGGCCCAATTTCATACAATCCTGCCTGACATGAAAATTTTCTCCACGATAAGGCTAGTAGCCATTTCTAACAGATTTTGGGTCGCTTAGTCAAAAATGGAAACATATATAGATATTTGAAATTTAAGAAAACAAGGCAAATAGCAAAATCGGCTAAAAACGGTTAGTTTTTTTCTGCAAAACGGCTAACAAATCGGCTGCCGGCTAAATCGAAATTTCTCCGGCTGTTTGCTATCGCAACCGGCTAAATCTAGCCGGAAAACGGCTAAAATGGCAACACTGGTAGTGAAAGTAAATGAAGTGCAACTTCCGCCAGATAGGAAAAGAATTTGTTTCCACCTGCATCCGCATAAGTTTGGATTTCTGCCTAACATTGCATTGTATTACTTACCCCTGACTAGCATGTAACGGTAGTTTTAGGGAATGTTAAAAAACTATATTCAATACGTGCGCTGGGTATTTAAAATAGGCTTCGCCCGAACTTTTACTTTTTTACTTATTTCTTTCAATGTTACTTTCATCTGGACCTTGAAACTCTTTTGCTATCACCAGAACATCCAGGCTCAACTGAAGGTGCATCCATAAGATTTTATATTCAATGTAAGAAAATTTAATATCGAAAACTTTTTTCTTTGTTTTCACGCCATGGCCAGACAGATATAATTGCTCACCCGTCAGTAGGTTTTTTGAGTACAATGTCCTGAATGAAGCATGCATGAGTAATTGGACTAAATGGCAAAGGACAGGCAGCGAACAGTAGCTGGTAAAATGCATGCGCCAGAGCCGATGCAGTTTAAATCAAATGAGTGCATAAGGCAGACGTCTGGGTGGACTGTGCCATAAACAATGGATGGGAAAACTACGTGTGTATGCTTGTGTGTACATCGATTTGATAGAAGAGACTGAACAGAACTGTCTGATTTTGTATGTCTGACTTAATGACCGAGTGTTTGGCCAATGGTAACAACAATAAATATTTAAAATACGTATAGACATACATACATGCACACATATGTTTATATGTTAATAAACTATATGAAAACATGCACAATGTGTAAGTTCCTATATTTTTTAAAAATTAGCAATCAATATTTCAATCGTAATATTTTTGATTAACAACCACGCCGTAAAATATTAGGCGTATTCACCAAATTGAGTAAGTTACCTGGCACTACGGCAAACAATGGTTGCTTGAGCTAATCTGCTGTTTTGCCAGAGTGCCAGGTCACTTGCTCAATTTGAAGAATACCTATATTGCTTCCTCTAGGTCTTATGTATATCATTCAGCTATATCATGAGTTCCATTTTCGACCGTAATCTTTCATTTTTCTCTTTCACTACGGGCGGATGAAAAAATTTCGGGTGAAACTCAGGATAAGGCTGATTCCCTTTCAATTTAGTTGCAATATTAAAAAAGGGCAGACGGTAATTTCTTACATTGGTTACATATGTTTGGAATAGAAAAGAATCCACTTGCACAGATTCGAATTTATTTGTTTTGCATTGCTTTTCATTGCATTGCTGTTATCTATGTAACTTGCTAGGCAGTATGCACTGGATCATGAATACCCGTAATATATTCTTGAAGCGACAATGCTTAGAGATATGTTGTGCAGTTCATGAATCGCTTTATTTCTTTCAGTGTTCTTGCAGTGCATTGTTGGTTGAAAACAAAACAATGCATTTCTATTATTATTATTTACAAGCAAACTACCGATACCCACATTTTTATTAAATTCTTTGGTACGAAAAATAGTAAAAAATTCTCGCCTTCTTCTTTTCCCCTTTCTCTCGCGCTTCGTAAGCTTCCAAAATACAACCTTGAGCTAAGGAGCGTCGAAACGAGGTGTCACTACGTATATCACCTTTTATTATTGCATCACGCCGTCGACCATTTCTCTTCATCCTTTCACACATTCTCCTCAGACTCCATGATTCAATAATACAAGGTTAGATAATTATTGACAGCAGCGGTTTTACACTCCCTTACAAAAGGTTACATTTACGAAGGATGGGGAAAGGGAGGAATGAAATTCATTGGTAGTAGAAAAGTAACCAAAGTAGGCAAATAGTAGTGAAATTCCTTTTGTTAATTCGAATGGATTTGCAGGAAATCTGCCATTTTAAACGTAATATTAGTATATCTACGTCAATTACGAAAATTTTGTGCTATTTATGTAAAAACTGCAAAAAGACTCAAAATTAAAATAAAACTACTATGAGATTCATGTAAACATCCAATTTAAAAACAGTTCATGTTTTCATCAGTTAAATGTGCTTCATATGCATATACAAATACAGTGAAACCCGCTTAAGTACCTCCCCGCTTAAGTACCTAACCCTCTTAAATAACCAACATTTGTAGACACCGTGAATTTTTTAATATAATCTGAAGAAAATCCCTCTCTTAAGTACCTCCCCGCTTAATTACCCAGCCCGCCTAATTTTCCCCTTTTAAGTGCTCTTTAAAACTCCTTAAAATATTTACGTATTTTGAAATTCAGTAATAAATTCGGTAATAACATTCTAAAAAATCAACGGTAACTTTTAGCCACTTGAAACTTGCACATTATCACCAATAAATAATATAAAAAAAACTTTTTAATATACAACGCTTTTATAAATGGACTAAAAAGTAGAAAATAATATTTCTCAGTCCCATAGAATTTGTTTTGATAACTTTTGATTTTGAAATTTTAGCAAAAGTCGTTATAACCAATTTATGAGATTAAAAT
>NW_016158385.1:8224-23635 GCF_001687245.7 Rhagoletis zephyria | reverse complement strand
TTATTTAAAGAAATGGCGTGTCGTCTATTTCCGCTGTAGCAAACGTAGTACATAGGGCGACATCTAGATGTCATCTACCTCGCCCTATTCACTACAGCTGTCGCCCTATGCACTATGCTTTTTTATAGGAACTTTTCAAAGCTTTGCTTTGGTGTCGGACACACAACATTGAAAGTTTCTGGATCCACAACATTGAAAGTTTCTGGACGCACAACATTGCAAGTTGATAAAAGCGTTGTAAAATTGAATGGGCTATAAAACTGTATACTCAAAAAACACTTATGAGAAAAAAGTTTGAAATTATGATGCATTTTTTTTAAGTATTTTACAAAATCTTAAGCTTAGGTTTATATAGCATTTGTTAGGGAATGAACTGTATTTTAATTGATTGAAAAATCTTAAAAATTAATAAATAAATATAAGTGGCAAACAATATCATTTTGAATTTGGTACAAAATGATATGTCCAATTTTGACTTTTTAAACAATTTAATTCTTGTTTTTTTTTAGTTTTTCTTTGCTTGTCTATGTATTTAAATAATGTACGATGATGTTATTAAAGTATTTATGTAAGTTAACAAGAATACGTAACTACATCAGTAATTATGTTCGCTTAATTACCCGCAACCCGCCTAAGTACCTCAAAAAGCTGACATTTTTCGCGAGGTACTTAAGCGGGTTTTACTGTAAACATATTGCACAAAAGCTTTACTTTTATTTCATACAAAGCAACACTGTCAGTTTATCAAACCTTGTATGTATTATTGAATCATGCTCACACTCAACGTTGAGCCGTATGCATAAAAACTAGGCAATTACTTTTTCTTAAAATTTCACACCTGTCCCTTAAATTTATTTGAACAAATCGAGTAAAAAGTCTTCAGCGGCGCACTCCTTAATAGGGTTTGTCCACATTATGCATTACCAGATTAGTACAAATAATTGATTACAACATTGCTTATCGAAAATTAATCTGGATTGTAGATAATCGATCATTCCAGCATACTGGCTGCGAAGTTTGAAGGAGTAATCTCGTGATTATCTTCGATTAGAATTTTTTTTTTAATATAAATTTTCTTTACCCTCTTTTTTGTAGAAAAGATCACGCCATATATTATTTAAATTCCATTAAAAAATCCACCTAAATTTTTACGACCAATTGTTTAGATGGATATTCTTCGAATAACACACTGTACGTTTTTTAAACGCATGTATGTAAATACAGCGCTTGCTTCTTTCTACCTGCTTTTATTTGTACGTTGTGGTTGTTCCTTTTTTGGAGCATGACAATCGTCAGTCTACAAGCCAATTAAGATCTATTATGTATTTTACTTATATTTTAGCGCTGCTGTAGTGCTCCTCGCCTCAGGCCTTTGACATGCTCCAGACATGCACTTGTTTACCTGTCTCTGTGCCAAGTTTACGACCACTTCCCCTTTATCGTCACTTCAGATGTGGCACGAGTTGGTAAATCGAATTTAGTCGGGACAGACAGACTGTCTCGGTTTAGGTCAGCAGCGCATAAGAGCTGAACTTATTTCCAATTTTAACAATCAACACAAAATGCTTAAACGCCTACTAAACGTGCTCACAATTGTTCGGATAATTATACGGGTCACTCCATCTCACATCGCCGCGGCTGACTGAAAGTGGATTTAAGTTTGCGATAAAATTCACAAAAAGCCTTGGTCTCTAAAATCAACTTAACTGGCGGTGATGGTCCTTAACTCAATCGCTTTTTATAAAATAAAGATTTTACAACATAGTGCCTGCTCCAAAAACATCTCATGATTGTGCTTTAGAAGGCCAAGGGCAAAGTGTTTACATATACATACTATGTGTCAAATTTGGTACAGAATAATGAAGAGGCTTTCGAGATATAAATACATATTTGATATTTTAAGAAAAACAAAATTTTTTGCTGAAGAGCCATTGTAAATATAAAGTTTGAGTAAACAAAAGAGAATATAACACCTATAAATTAGAAGTCGCCTTACTTCAACAATTTGTTTCTGATTTAAAATAATAGGGCCTCGAATTCTTCACTAATAAATGGTCTTTTAGAATAATAGCGTATGTCTGACCAGTTTCATTTAAAAATAATTTGAGTTTTTCCAGGGTTACCCAATGAAAACTCAATAGCATCTGTGTCGAACACGATATTTATACAGTATGTATGTATATCATTTTACTTATAAGTTTCTATGATTCCTCTTTCCAAAACTGAAGTTAAACTTCTTCCTACGCCGAGTATTAGATAAGTATTTTTCTGCATAGTATTTTTTTCGTGATGCAATGATCGGATCTAAACCAAATAAGTATGGGAACACCTCTGCGATATCACCTTTCCTATAAAAAAATTATAGAAATCGGTTAACGTGGCCCAAATTTATGTATGTTAACAAAAAAATCCGACGAATTGATAATTTCCTCCATGTTTTGAAGTTGGTTAAAAAAGGAATGTGGCTAACTTTTCAGGCTAGTCCGTTTCTTGAAGGGTCGTAAATCAAATATGTCCCACTAAATAACTGCTCGCTGGGAACATTTGCTGGTGAAGGCAACAAACATCTGCGTGTGAAACTTGACAATACTTTAAATTCGTATCGATGGACGTACAAGAATTCCTTTTTGAGAATAGTATCGGACCGCTAAGGTCGGATGTATCCTCAAGACTTTTATCTACACTTGAAGCAGGGCAGGCCGCAGGATTTCTCTTTGGGGGAGGAGTTTTATGTACAGTCATTCTTAACAACCAAGAATACATTTTTTTTTTTATTTAGAGTATTCAGCATATTGTATTTAATTGTGGATATAATTTAGCAAAACACAAAGAAAAGTCACAAGCAATTCAGAGAGGTACAAATAAAAATTATTTTAATACTGAGTCAATATTAACATCCAGATTGCGATGAATATTGAGAAAAGCTAGCCCATTGTGTGCTCGTTCTCTGCCCATACCTGGTCATTAGACTGCGCCTTAGTTGTATGGAGAAAATTGTTTGTTAAGCTCCAAAGCGAGACTCCCCGTAGAAATGTTCCTTTGGTCATAAAAACGTGTCCTGAAAGTTTTTTTTCAAATCGGATAACGCAAAGACGTGCCTCGAAAAGCCCAAAGGTCAGCATTTTCATGCAGTTTCATACAACTCATCGTTCCATCGTCTGCGATACTCCCCGTCGCCAAGGCGGAGATACCAGTAAATATTTCGTAAGATCTTTCTCTCGAATAGTCCAAGAGCCGCCTCATCGAATTTTGTCATTGTCTAAGCTTCTGCGCCATAAACCAACTCGGCCATGATGAGTGACTTATAGTGTTTTGTACGTCGAGAGAGAACTTTACTCCCGAATTGCCTACTCAGTCCAAAGTTGCACTTGCTGGCTAGAGCATTCTGCTTTGGATTTACCTGCTGACTTTATTATCGGTGTTAATGCTGGTTCGCAAGTAAACGAAATTCTCTACTTTCTCGAAATTACAACTGGCAATAGTGACGTGGGTGCCAAGGTGCGAATGTCCTGACTATTTATTTGAGGTTGTTGTCGTTCGTTATCCAACATGGAAAAGGCAGAACAGACTTCGAGGTTTTTGTTACCGATGATGTCGATGTCATCGGCACATGCCAAAAATTACATACACGCGCTTGTAAAAATTGTTCCTGTGTGGTTCAGTTCTGCAGCTCTTATTATGTTAACACTTGCATCATGCGATCGTAAATGCCCTTCTGCTTTAGCTTTAATTTGGGAATGCTTGTTTGCGCATATAATAGGAGTTCACAATAGTAATAACAAACATAATCATAATAATATTATCTATTGTTATTGAAAATTTTTTTACTCGTAATATACTTAGTAGGCTATGGCGACCCCAAACGAAATTGTTTATGGTTAAAATTTAACTGTTTACTGTGTTAATGTAAGGGAATGGTGATAACAATTTTAGTTTTCATTATTTCCTTTCATTGGATATTTTTATGTTTTTGTTACGCTTTTTTATAATTTTTTCATTTGTATCAGCAGTTCTTTATTAATTTTTTTCTGTGCGTAAATTTGTATACCAACTCTTTGTTGATAATATGATCACTTCGTTTGATAAGATGTTGTAAACTCTCTCTTCATTTAAAGTGTCCGGATTTGGATAAGTGAAAACATTAACAAAAAATACCTCTAGGAAAGCTTTCCCAAACGCTTTCCGTTTCGAACCAGTTATGTAATATTTCATTTAATTCAAATATTTTCAGTTTACTTTTACATATTGCATAATTCTGTTGAGAGTATTTCCAAATCAAGATTCCTCATATACCTTTCGTTTGGTACCCATATTGTAACTTTTCATTTATTTTATCAATTTAATGGAGTTATATTTTCAAACAGGTGGCAAACCTCTTCAAACATATTTTCGACTGTAAGTCTTCTTAAAACTCTTTAGTTTGATAATCCATTTAACTGAGTTCAAATTTTAAAATAGGTGGCAACCCTCCTTAAAAATATTTCCAACAGTCATGTTTTATAAACCTCTTTAAATTGATACCTTTATTGATATAAGTCATTTATTTTATCAGTTAAATTGGGTTAAATTTTCAAACAGGAGACAAACCTCTTCCTACATATTTTCGACTGTAAGCGTTCCTAAAAATCTAAAGTTTGTTACCCACATTGCAATTTTTTCAATTATTTTATCAATTTAACTTAGCTAAAATTTTCAAATAGTTGCCACCCCTCCTCAAAAGTATTTTTTACAGTCATCTTCCTTAAGCCTCTTTAATTTGATACCTATATTGTAATGTCATTTATTTTATAAATTAAACTTAGTTAGATTTTCAAACAGGTTACCCTCCTGGAGTCCATAGTTTCGGTTGTAAGCCTTCTTAAAACTCATTAGTTTGATACCCACGTGGCAATATTTCATTTATTTTATCAATTTAATTGAGTTAAAATTTTCAAATAGGTGGTAACTGTCCTTAGAAATATTTCCAAGAGTTATCTTTCTTAAACCTATTGAATTTGATACCCACATTGCAATATTTCATTTATTTTATCAATTAACCTGAGTTAAAATTTTTAAATAGGTGGCAGCCTCCTACAAAATTTTTCCAACAATCATCTTTCTTAAACTCCTTTGTTTTATCAATTAAATTTAGTTAAATTTTCAAATAGGTGGCAACCCTCTTCAAACATATTTTCGGCTATAAGCCTTCTTAAAACTCTTTAGTTTACACCCACATGGCAATATCAAAAGTATTTCCAGCATAAATCGGCTTAATACCCCTATGTGCGCTCGCTCAAAATTGTAAAGTGCACACAAAATGAAATGGATAAATACTAGTAAAGAAACAGCTTCGATGTTTTTCAAAACATCGACAAACATCGATGTTTGAAGTCACGACATTCGATGTTGCTCGATACATCGATGTTTTTTACATCCCTAAAAAATGGAGAGGTTTAAAATTACTGTAGCTATTTTTGACATCGCGGAATAAAACTCCATCAAGTGCCATTAAAATATATTAAATATTGACCGCTTTGTGAAAAATTCCATGAATTTGCTGAACTTTAGGGCCTTTCAGGCACGCCTTTCCGTTATCGAAGGATGTTATAGACCACATAAGGAAACATTTCTGTAGAAAAGACGCAAATCTATATCATTTGTTTTATCAATTAAATTTAGTTAAATTTTCAAACAGGTGGCAACCCTCTTCAAACATATTTTCGGCTGTAAGCCTTCTTAAAACTCTTTATTTATTTATTTATTTAGTCTACAGAAAAATGTTTTCTTACAGACAATTGAGATAAAAACATTTAGATATTTAAGTATGTATGATACATTACAGAGTGAACTAATTATACATATTAACTTGTAAAAATAATAATGATATACAACAGCAATTTGGGTAGCTGGCGAGGCGTAGTCTCCAGTCTACTTTTGTGTGCGGCGGGCGGAAAGACCTGGTTTCCGCTCCGCGCTGTTTAGTTTACACCCACATGGCAATATCTTATTTACTTTATCAATTTAACTGATTTAAAATTTTTAAATAGGTGGCCATCCTCCTCAAAAGTATTTCCAACAGTTATCTTTCTTAAACCTCTTTAATTTGGTACCCATATTGTAATAATTCATTTATTTTATCAATATAATTGGGTTTAAAAATTTTCAAATAGGTGGCAAACCTCCAATTTTTTGCAATATCATTGGTTCTGGTATTATACCGAACAATACATAAAAAAATTATTCAAATCGGTTCAGCCCTTCTCGAGTTTTGACGACCGTGAAATACGAACACAGCATTTTTATATATGGGCAAATCTAAAAAACAGGTAACCTTGGTGTTATTTAGCTTTATTTTCACTGTTGGAAACTATATCAAGCTGGTTGCTTTTGGATATAATTCATTGACTTATACTTGAAGCCTTAAAAAAAAATTTGGATCAATTTGCTGCATAACTTTTGAATTATAGGTGTTTAAATTTAAAAAAATAATGAATACAGGTGAATTTTTTATGTAATTTTTAAGAGGGCCAAAATTAATTATGTCATAACCAGGGAACGGATTTTATGGAAATTGCCTTTTTTTCTGCTAAAGAGATAGATTATATTCGATTAAGAATGTCCACGATTTAGCTTTCCCTGATTACATATATACACATTTGATGTTGTCTTTTTTTGCCTTTTTTAAGATATTTGCCTTTTTTAAGATATTTTCCTTTTTTTGGCTTTTGGTGTAGGAAAAATTCAAAGCCGTTTTCTCAGCTAACGTAGGCTTGGAGACATTAAAGGGTGTGGATAAAATTGTAAAGGGCGATAATATAATATGAACGTTTCAAACGTTCCATATTTAAATTGGGCTCCACTTGTATCAATTTACGCCGAGCGCACATTTAGTACATTCAAGGCTTTTCTTCGCGAAAATCGAATGAAAATGCTGCCAGAAAACTTCAAAATGCATCTTGTGGTTCAATGTTACTACAACAGATTAAAGTTTTATGAGTTAGAAACTCGAAAGGATAAAATAGTCAAAGATTCAAAGTACAAATTTTTCATATAATGAAACTAGTTCATAGTTTTTCTCTTTTTACTTGTAATATAAACATTTCTAAAATAAATGTATTTTTTGATTGTTCTACGTTCTTTCTGTCTTTTTTTTAGTGCCTTATTTTGCTTTTTTTGCAACACCTAGTGCCTTTTCCTGCCTTTTTCGCTATTTTGTTTTGCCTTTTTTGCAATAGCTAGTGCCTTTTCCTGCCTTTTTCGCTATTTTATGTTGCCTTCTCCAGCCTATTTCGTTATTTTATTTTGCCTTTTTTATAGGTTTTTAGGTCCTAAAAATCCGTTCCCTGGTCGTAACTTTTGAAGCAAACCATATTCTGATTAGAAATTTAATGGGCATTTAGCTCTTATGTGTATACTTCATATGTAGTAGGTAAGAAAAGTGTGCATTCATAAATAACGAAATGGCAAGCATCTCAAAGTCTGTAACTCCACATTTTACCATTTTCAAGATTTTCGGTTTATCGCGTATAGTTTTTGAAGCATTTAATTTTAAGAACTTTTTAAGTATGTATTGTATTCTACAAACAATTACGAATAATTTGACACCTTAGCAAGAGGTGTGCTTTCAGAATAAACCAACTTTTAAAGATAAAATATTCTGCGATCTTGAGCGTAATTTTTATTTCAAAAATATCTTAATTGAAGGCACATTTGGAAAATACGTCGCAACGATCTAAATATTTTTATAACTACTAGTCCTTATAACGTTGCATATACCTGTAAAATGCTTAAAAAAAATGTTCTCTAGAAGTGTGTAAAAACCCCGATTTAGTACTTTTAATTATGCTCCTTCTTGTAGTCAGAATATTTCGAGCGTGGTATCAAATCAAATTTTTTTCGACAAAGGTCTTTTAAATTCAATGGCGTCCCCAGTTTTGCCCGATTGTCTCCACTTTTGGAGATAGCGGTACTTGAAACTTTGGTTAAATTTGAACTATTTTATAAAAAAAAACTCCCTCAGTTTTGAAGATATTTTACTAAAATTTTGCACACGCTTGTATTTTAATATTTCCTTCACTACCTCATAAAATCAGAGAAATCGGTTCACTCTAAAATCTAGCACCATACAACTGATTGTCCAGAGACGTTGTTTTGCATTATAACTCCTCCAATTAAGCAGGTAAACATTTAGTATAGGTTCACTTTAACATAAAGCCCGCATACAATTTATTATTCAGATATGAAATTAGAGTTATGCCGGAAAAACACATATCTGAGTCATTAGTTGTATTAGAGCTATACGTTAAAGTGCACCCATTTCGATAATTTTTAAGAATAATGAAGGTAATATTAAAAAACCGTTATGTGCAAAATTTTAGTAAAATAATGTGCCATTGAATTTAGAACGTCCCAATTAAGTGAGTTCAACTTTCAAAATCTTTGCTCAAAATTTACATCTTCAACAACGTAATTTGAACCCAGCTTATTCTTTTGTTTTCTATTTCATGTTTATTCCTCGTCTAACTTTTGAAGCACTTGGTGAAAATGAATTACATTTATATTTATCGATTTATTAAGAGATTAGGTATAAAATGATATATAAAACATAGGTGTGCTCACAAATTTAAAAATAAAAATTTCTTTTTGGAGAGTGTACCTATTTTTTAGATTTGCCTATATATAGATTTTCGGTCTCTAGAAAGATCGTGACGGTTTTAAGTTAATATTTTCATTACTGCATTATATTCTTAAAAAGTAGTGATGGATCCGCATACAGACCGTAATAATGCATTTAAGGGTAATAGCGGTTTTCAACGAGTATTTTTTTGTTAATTTTTGTGAATATTAAGGAATTCGTTGTATCCCCGGGAGAGATCGCGTTATTATTCTTTGTTCAATTGAAAGCTCTGAAATTTGGCTAATATAGTATGAAAAGACTGCCCGCAGAAAATGGCAGATAAGTGATATTTCTTAACTTAGAAAACGTATTAAGGAAAAATCTAAAAATCCTTTACATTGGTGTTATATAAGTGATGAATAAAGAAAGAGTTTTGGGTACATAAGCCTTTAAATTTAGATAAATGTCAATTTAGATAAATCTACGATATTTCAGTAAATATTGTATCCAAATTGTTAAAAATTAGTATGTAAAGTAAAATTTTGGAACAAAATGGGATTATTATTAAAGTTTCAGAAAATGGGTGTGGCCCCGCCCACTTATGATGAAATGCTGTATATCAGCATCCGCTTCACTAATCCGTACCAAACGCGGTATGAGCCTTGCTTAGGCTATATCTAACATAACTGCTAAAAATTCTTGAAATCGGGCGACAACCACGCCCACTTCCCATATAACGGTAATTTACAGAATAGGGAAAACTGCGATAAATCAATAACTACTGAGGCTAATTCACTCTAAATTGATTCTTGGAATAACCTCTAGCATTAATTAAAATTATTATAATTTTTTGGATAATGGGCGTGGCGCCGCGCACTTTTGACCACAAATGTATATCTCGGTAACCGATTTATCAATTTGTACCAACGGTGCACTTGGTATGGAAAAGCAATGCGTTGAAAATACGAAAACTCCGATATTTCAGTAATTGAGGACGCAAAATTTTGTCCAAGTTAATACTTACAAAATTCTCTTAACAGTAAATAAGATTGTTATTATTTCAAAAATGTAGTTTTATTACATTGGGTGCGTTCGAGCTACGTAATAATTACCGCAATATTGCAGACTTGTTGCCTTCCTGATGACATGTTGCTGATGATCAACTTAAACTTTTCTTAAATGTTGCAGAAATTGCGCAGTAAAAATTTGTATATTGCTTTTGATTTACCAATGATGAGTAACTGATTGCCAAAATTTTGTTCGCCCAAATTTTCGCGTAGAACGTGATACTCTCTAATAAAAGAGTAATACTGCCGCATTAATTGCACCTCGAATACACCCATTTCTTATCTATACTGTGATACATATTTGAATTATTTAATTCCTTCAATTAAAGTTGAATTTGATTTTTTAAGCCCTGGAAGGTTCCTTAGAGATAAAGCCTTTTCAAACCCATTTCCATTGATACCCATATGGCAGAAATTCATTTAACTAATTGAAAAAAAAAGTTTAACAGGTGGCAACTCTGTTAATGTTTTAACCGGCAAATGTTAAAGCTGTTTTGATAAATTTTTTTGTGCTGATTGCGAATCCGTAAGCGTAAAGTTTTTGCAATATTTTAGAAGCTCTACCAAAGAAACAAAAGGTGACAGAACCTTCCTGGTTTAAATTAAACCTAGATCTCTCGACTACTATCTCTGAAAAGCGATCTTAAATATTTGAGATCTTAAAATATTTTTTACCATTATTATCTTATACAAAATGAAGGCAAACTTAAACCTAAACCACGGTTCAAGGACAAAAGAAAAATGTTTTGACTAACAAATCCAAAGGTACGAAAACTGTTCAAAATATAATTAATATAATATATGTATGTATAGTGGGGGTCAGAAATGGATGAATGGTGTTTCGTTTTTAATATTTACAATGTTTTTTTAAGCTAAATTTTTTTTTTAAATTTTTAAAATAATTGTGGTTCATGCTTTAACAAATTAATATATATATAATTAATCTATATATATAAAAATGAAATGTTTTTCGTATGACCGCGATGCCTGACCAAACAGCTGAACCGATTTCAATGCTGTAAAAAGTGCTATTTTGGACCTTCTGTGTGGAAGGTTTTTCGATTTAAAAAAATTTGAAACTTTTTGTTGTTGCCGAAAAATTAAGAATGCTGAGACGTCACGATTTCACAATTTCATAGAGTTTTCCGTATAATGAATGTCACGAAACTACGAAACGGCTGGACCGATTTCGTTCATATTTGGAACATATGTCAGTACCTTGGAAAGAAATATTTCTACCAAAAATTTCTGCGCTAGGTGGCGCTGGGATCAGGATATTCCTAAAAACTGCATTTTCTTGCCGATCTGGCTCATATTTAGAATGCAATTTAGCCAATTGTAAAGAAATATTTGGACTTAAAACTTACACGATAGGTGGCCGAGATATCCCCAAAAATTATTTTACGCTAAGAGAAGGATGGATATCTCCTATATATTTGTGAAAGTATGTATGTATGTATGTATGTATGTATGTGCCAAGTTGCAGTCTAAACGGACGGACAGAATAGAACAAACTTTTGACAGAGTATTGCCATGACACCTGGGCCTATAATAGGGTGAAAAAAATTGAGATCCGACAAGGGAGCGTGGCACCTCCATAGGCGTGAAAATTTTAATCAGCCATAACTTCCAGATTATAAGTCACATAAACTTGAAATTTGGTATGCAGACATAAAAATGGTAGGTGCTTATAGGAGGGTGTATATAAACCAGTTTGTAAAAGGGGGCGTGGCACATCCCATAGGCGTGGAATATTTTATTAGCTACAACTTCGGAACCATAAGTCACACGAACTTGAAATTTGATATGCAACTATGTGTTTTTTTTTAAACCTTACCGTCTTTAGATTATTTTGAACTGGAAAGATTAAATTGGTTTTTATTCCCGCGATGCTGTTAAACGAAAATGGTTCATTCATAATGAAAAATACTCCTTCCGAATTAAGCATTCTACCAGAAAAATGCAGCTATACTAAAACAGCGAATCGAATAGGCAGCTAAACGGAATGTACCGTAGTAGACTAATTTTAAATAAGAAATTTGATCGTTACCTTAATCCACCTAATATTAATAATGGAACAAGATTTGTAGTACAATTGATGATCAATATATAATTTAGTTAAAGCACGATAAAGCTACAAAAATTTTATGAAAACCCGTTTCAATAGCTTTGCAAACGAGAATATAGTTTTCTTGATTTGCCATTCAGTAACGCTGAGGCTGAGTGGATTTTTAGTGCATTGAATATTAGAAAGGCTATTTAGCAAAACTCTTTTGAATTTGAAATCACTACTGATATCTTAACAAGTAAAAAAGTCTAAGTTCGGGAGGAGCCGAACATTAAATACCCGGCTCAAGTATTAAACATAGTTTTTCACCTTTCTGAAAACTCCCGTTACATGGTAAGAAGAGGGGTTTTAACCCTATTTCTAACAATTTCAATAGTATGTTCAGTTATACTTAATGGTATCACGCCCACATTCCAAAATTCTACAATATTATTACTTATATTCAAACGATTGTTGCTAGTATCTATCAACTTTGAGTAAATTAGCGTTCTTAAATTTCGAAATATCGAAGCTTCAACAATTTCTAAAATTTACCGTTATGTGAAGAGTGGGAGCAATTTTAGTCGGAATTCAATTATTTTTAACTTTTTGCTTTTACGTGGCATGGGAAATAATGGTACCCAGTCTGGTAGAAATTTATCGAACGGTAACCGTGATATACATTGCTGGTCATAAGTGGGCGGTGCCACGTCCATTTTCAAAAATTTTATCATAAACGTTTTTTTGCTAAAAAGTTATGGCAAAAATCAATTTTGAATAAATTAGCTTCGGTATTTACTGATTTATCGAAGATTTCTAATCTCTCTAAATTAACGTTATATGGGATGTTGGCGTGGTTGTCAAACAATTTTTGATATACCTATTTTGCGTCTAAAAATCATTGCAAATATTAATTTTCGGTGAATAAGCTTCAGTAGTTACTAAAATATCGCAGTTTTCGTATTTCTGAAAACTCCCGTTATATGGGAATTTGGCGTGGTTACGGTCCATTTTCGATACCAACTTACCTTGGATAACGGGCAATCTACATACCAAATTTCGTCGAGATATCTCAATTTTTGCTGGAGTTATCGTGTTCACGGACGGACGGACGGACAGAACGGCGTGGCTTAATCGACTTCTCTTTCCATTCTGATGATTTATGTATGCATATGTCTATATCTATCTCGATTCGTGTTGGTTGTTACAAACAACCGTTATGTGAACAAAGTTATAATACCCTTGTGCAGAAGTGCGCTGGGGTATAAAAAACTCAAGGCTAGCTATATTTCAGGGGAATGTTTATCCGATTTCAAAAAAAAACAACACGGTGCTTAAGGAGGCCAAGCTCAATGTGTATATCAAATTTGGTCGAGATCGGTAAAGTAGTTTTTGAGATACGCATAGCACCGTGTTACAAGGTGTACATGTATCATATTATTTTACATCGCTTTTTTCAACATGCAATGTTGTGTGTCGAGACCACCATTTATACTATAAATGTAGCAAAGGTATTTATGGCAAACCTAGTCTAGATATCAACCTCGTAGTAGGCACCATATCAAAGACATACAATTAGAAAAACTCTAGAGGTAGATGTCGCCCCGCCGGAAGCAGTTAAACATTGCGCCTAAAAATACGCACTACATACGCTACAGCGCATTGGACGACACGCCATTTCTTTAAATGCTATTAATTGCTGTTATATGTATGTATATATGCACATATGTATGGATATACTAAACGTGAGCAAACAACATTTTGCTTACATAGTCATCTGCATAGTCTTCTGTTCTCTTTTCAATGCAAGTTGAATTATTTTAATATCTATTGCAAAATTTTATACAGACAAGAATAAAAGGTAGAAAATAAATAAAATAAAAAAGCTTTTTAATATACCCATCTTTTATATATGGACTAAAAATTAGAAAATAATATAACTCAGTCCCATGGAATTTGTTTCGATAACTTTTGACTTTCAAATTTTAGAAAAACGTCATTATAAACAACTTATGAGATTGAAAATTAAAAGCGTGGGGCTCAGGTAATAGACCTGAATTGATATGAAGAGTGAGTTTTGCTAAAATTTTAAAATGAAAAGTTATCAAAACAAATTCTGTGGGACTGAGATATATTATTTTTAATTTTTAGTTCATTTATAAAAGCGTGGTATTTTAAAAAGTTTTCTTTTATTTTATTTATTTTATTATAAGTTTACCACAAATATTCTCTTTGCATTTAACCCTAAATACCAGAGGCATAAGTATAATAAGAGAAAAGAATAAAAGTGAATCAATAATTATTATATTAAAATAAATATTTTCCCAGTCACCTATAATTATTATTTACGGACTTATATTATAAAAGTGCTTTCATAATAATTATCAGAGAGATAAATATTTTTAAGTCTTCAAAGACTTTTATTTTAAGACTTATATTATAAACGTTTTTTCATAATAATTATCATTGAGATAAATATTTTTAAGTCTTCAAAGACTTTTATTTTAAGACTTATATTATAAACGTTTTTTCATAATAATTATCATTGAGATAAATATTTTTAAGTCTTTAAAGACTTTTATTTTAAGATTTATATTATAAAAGTCTTTTCATAATAATTATAAGTGCGAAAAAATTGTTTAAGTCTTAAAAGACGGGGTTTGTTCAGGACCATTTCGGAATTAGGTGGGGTCCTCAACTGGCTCCAAACTACCCCCAACAAGTTCCAAACTGTTCCCGAACTGGTCCCCAACTAGCCCCGAACTGGCCGCCAACTAGGCCTGAACAAGCCCTGTCCTTTAAGACTTTTATAATATAAGTATCAAAATGAAAGTGTTTGCAGATTTTAAAATATTAATCTCAATGATAATTATTATGACAAGACTTTTATAATATAAGTCTCAAAATAAAAGTCTTTGAAGACTTAATAAAAGTTTTTCAAGACTTAAAAATATTTACCTCGCTGATAATTATTATGAAAAGACTTTTATTATATGTCTGAAAATAATAGTTACCGATGACTTAAAAAAATTGTATCACACATATTTAATATCAAAAGACTTTTATAATTCTTACGATATATTGTATGACTTTTTTAAACTCCACCATGAAATAATTATTATTCTGGGTGTCTGTTAAATATTCGCAGCCATTAATCTACCCTCTATGCATGCGCACCTACATGCATACGTACAATCGAACACAGTCAAATGGAGGCACGCGAGGAAATTAAATAAGAACGCCAGACAAAACGAAATGAGAAAAACAAATTAGCTTCTGGTGTTTAAAATGCAAATTACGGATTCATTATTGGCTTCGAGTGTTTCGATGAGTGTGCAGCCTACATAAACAACAAAAGATCACTATTTAAGTTGCGATGTTTCTCCTAAATTGTATTAGTCTTTCAATGTGCGGATTCACTAAAGTCGGGAGAGCTAAATGTTAGACATTTTCTGTTCCAAAAATCCTCAAAAAATTGTACCGTATATAATGCAGTTCTAATACAGTGCATGTCATAATCCTAAGATAACCTCAGTTTTAGTTTAATAAACGGGATTATTTTTCGCCCTATTATATTTAATTAATTAATTAATTAATCCCAACGGCTTTTTACCCTCCATTCCCGCCCAACCGACACGAGGGGCGCAGTCAGCATGACGTACGGAACCTTTTTTTTTTTTTTTTTTTTTTTGTTTTTGTTT
>NW_016158385.1:0-5662 GCF_001687245.7 Rhagoletis zephyria | reverse complement strand
ATATTTATTTTTAGGTTTTAGAAGCAAAAAAGCAAAAACGGTTTTGAAAACGATGTATTAATCAGTGAATTAATCAGCTGGTAAATATCAGTTAGCGAACAGTCTTAGATGCACTGTATATTTGACACCTAATAAACACAACGTAAACAGCTGTGACAAAGATGAAACAGCAGAAATGACAAAAAGACAAAAAGAGCAAAATCAATGTGCACAAACAAAAACAATTGTACNGAAATTTTGATGTTTTACTTATCTTTAAATTGTGCACCAGAAGTTTATTAACACTTTTTTTAATTTTTTACTTTAATAAGCGTAAACAGCTTTATCAAACACAAAATTTAAACAGATCACAGAAAAACACAGCTTCATAGCTTGACGTTTGCGTTTGATCGTAAAGAATTTAGTATTCACAAAAAGAAGGCAGCGTTGCGACTTCATATAAGCTCTTGTAAAAAGAGTATACGTAAACCGATTTTGCTGACACTTATGATATCCTCTTATTTTGCCCAGGAAAAAAGAACTATGAAATATTATAAATGTAGATGGGCACATTACCCCGCCTTCTACCCTTGTGGGCGGAAATGTTAGATTTCATCCGATTTCGATAGATAAGAAAAGAGAGGCTGGTTCCGGGAACGGAAATGCGCGCATGTAGGTAAAGTTTTTGACCGCCATTCGCCAGGAAATGGCCAAACATGACTCTTTTGCGACCAGTTCAAGCAGCTCACGACTTTCGTTGTCTACACTAAGTACGCTCTGGGTCACAACAGAAAACCCATTCGGAAGCGAGCTAACTGTGAGAAAGCGAAACACCAACACACCCTATTAGCTTCTGCATTTCAAAGTCAATTTCTGATAAAAACGAGAAAAGTACCAAATAAAGGGCCAAACGTAACTTAACTGATTAGCAGTGTTGCCGCGAATCATTTTTAGCAGTAGCCAAATTCTTTAAAAAAAAGGCTAAAAAGAGCTAAAAAAAGTCGTTGTGGCTAAAAATGGTAGCTAAAATTTTTTACTTACATCTACTATATATTTGTGGAAGCATGTATGTAAATATATGCCAGGTTGCAGCCTAAACGGACGGACAGAATCGAACGAAATGGCTTTTTTGACAGAGTATTGCCATGACACCTGGACCTATAATAGGGAGAAAAAATTGGGATTCGACAAGGGGGCGTGTCACCTTCCATCAGTGGCGGATACAAGATTTTATTTGGGGAGGGGCGATTGGGATCGACTTGTCGAATAACGTTAAATTACAGGCATCAAACTTCATTCACAGCGGAGTGACCAATCGAAGCTATATGACCTACAAGCATCCAACCTGCTTGAATCCTCATTTAGTTTTCACGCAAATAGAAGTTCTAGTAATATTAATGAAGTCCGAATTAAAATGTTTTGTGATACAATTTTACTTTAAGTAAGTTTCATGTTGTAAATTTGGCGCAAGGTCCGCATGTAATAAAACAATTATTCTATTTTGTAAAAAAGCACAAGATAAAAAGTTATGCTCTGGGTTTATTATATATTATATGCCAGTATATATTAGTGTACATTACATAAATATTTATTTTTTGCTTAAAATGTTTGTCAAATGAGAGATTTAATTAAGTAACTTAAAAACTTATTCGGAATTTTGATTATAATAATTTAAATTGCAAAATCAATTTTGCGCTTTCCTTTTGGGAATCTTTCTATTATCCGTTCAGTGTCAATTTCAATATCTAAGGGCCAGTTTCAATGGCAGTTTAAACCTAGATTACGTAAACTGAATTTAAAATGAACAGCTGACTGACATTTGATTGCCTAATCTTAGTTTAAATCAGCAAGCTCGGGCGTTTAAACTAAGTTTAAACCGCGACCGTGCACTGAAAAACTGGCCCTAAGTGTACGTGTAAAAGTGCTAGACCTATCAGTCTTTTTTCATTCATGATACTATGGAACCCTGTTTTTAACCGGCGAAGGGTAACTTCTTTCTGAAGTAGCTATAAGTGTAGTCAGAATGCGGAGAAGTCTGTAAATCACCGGAAAAGCATATTCGTCGTCCCATTTACCAAGAACTTCTGCTTCTGATTTTGGGAATGGCTTTTCGCTTACATAATTTGTTCATCGTTCTGACCACACTTTATACTCTCCTTCCAAACTGATAGCGTCTTTTAGCGTCTGTAGCGTATTATATTCCCTAATTTTATATGTATGGAAGTAATAGTTCAACTCAAAAATGTTTAGGTAATGTATATTTCGGCAATCTTTCTCGGAGATCGCGTTAAATATTATGCAATAACGGTATAAATATTACATTTAGATAATAATCTTCGGCGTTAGATGCCCGATAATTAGCCCGAAAATTTCATCTATCCGCTCTCCGAGGAAGGACAATGTCCAAATGGTATAATTCCTTAGCGATATCGGTAACTAACGCGGCAAGAGCTTTTTCTACGCATTTTGCTGTTATCACCCTACGAATGTCTGGTTACACAGTTGAATGAGAAACTTTCTACATCCACCGCGGAAATAGACAAAAAGTAGTATCAAAAAGTTTGATTCGACATGCATACATATAGTTCTTATCATAACTTTACGAAACTCACATATTGGCAAGATTTCACCATTTATTTTAAAACTTTTTAATTTTAATTATTGTTTTTTAAAGGTATAGCATATTTTTAACAGAAACCATATAAATCCAAGTTTCAATCTTTGTGCAAAATTACGTGGAATTTTTAACCAGCCATAAATTGGGAGCTATAAGTCACATGAACCAGAAATTTGGTATGCAGACATATATATGGAATGTGTTTAGAATAAAGTATATATAAATGTGCTTGTAAAAGGGGGATAAATATGTATTCAACTATTAGACCACTCGGATATTTAAAACTGTGTTTTTTTGAAACCTCTTTCTTTCTTTATACCATTTTGAAATGGAAAGATTAACTCATTTCATTGATCCTGTGATGCTGTTAAACGAAACATGTGCATGTATAATGAATACAACTACTTCTGATCTGAAATAAGCATTCTACCGGAAAAGTGGAGCTATACTAAAACAGCTGAGCGAATAGGAGGCTAAACGGAATGTACCATAGTAGACTAATTTTAATTTAAAAATTCTATCGTTACCTCAATTCTCCTTATATTAAGAATGGAACAAGATTTTTAGTACAGAAAGTGATGATCATTATAAATTAGTTGAAGTACCATAAAGATAAAAGTATGGCTCATAAGAATGCCTTAATTTAAACAGAAAGAAAATAGTTTTTCTTCTCTAATTTATGCTGAACTGAACACTTGTATTACTGTTTTATATCTTGATTTGTTTACACCGAGCGACGTCGGGTGCTCTGCTAGTATACATATATAAGTATACACGCAAACATTTTCAATAAGTAATGGTATAGAAAAAAATGAACTCTGAAAAAAAACTAATACTTTATCCAACCAAAAACCTTTTCGTAAAAAAGGGGAAGTATACGACACCAGCTCGCTGGCTCCATCAAGTGATTGTACCTTCAGGCTCTAAGCACATAAACTTACCAGCATGCTGGTACAATAAGTATATACGCAAACATTTTCGATAAGTAATGGTATAAAAAAAATATATCTGAAAAAAAAACTAGTATTTTATCCAACCAAAAACCTTTTCGTAAAAAAGGGGAAATATACGACATCAGCTCGCTGACTCCATCAATTGATTGTACCATCAGGCTCTCAGTATGAATAAATTCTCCAAAGGGCTAAAAAAGGGCTAGGAGCAATTTTAAATTTATGTGGCCAAAAAAGTATGTGGTAGCTAAATCTAGCCACAAAAGGGCTAACACGGCAACACTGCTGATTAGTCGGTATCGCGCTGATACCGTTCGTAGGGTAGATGAGTAAATGACGTGAAATTTTGTATTTGACTTTTATTTTTATTCTTAGAGTGAGCTCTAAGGATTAATTTTTCAACTGTCCCCATGACTTTTTTCCACCTGCCTCCATATAGTCGAAACACTGCGCGCCTTGCCTAGGGATGCTCAAACAACCTTTAGTATCGATACCACAGTGTCCAGATTTGGCGATTTAGCGCCAATTTGGCGATTTTTTCTGGATATTTGCGCGTAAAAATTTAAGAAATCGCCTGTGGCGATTTTTGGCGATTTTTCGTACGCTATCATGTAAGTTCGTCGAAACACGTGATAAGTAGGCTATGGAGTTAGAGCTTTAATTTGATGTGGCAACACTTTTTATTGTTATCGATTCTGTTGTAGCATATCGAACATTTGCCAATATTAAACCACCATTTGTGACAACTCCTGCTGAATGTGAAATTTGCAATTTAATTTGGGGAAATAGCTGAACTCGACGTTTATATTTTAATGTTTATGTTTTAAGTCAACATCTCAATCTCTACCTGTAATAATAATAATCAGGGAACGGATTTTTAGGACCTAAAAACCTATAAAAAAGGCAAAATAAAGTGACGAAATAGGCTGGAAAAGACAAAATAAAATAGCGAAAAAGGCAGGAAAAGGCACTAGGTATTGTAAAAAAAGGCAAAAAAAGGCAAAATAAAATAGCGAAAAAGGCAGGAAAAGGCAAAAAAAAGTATTACAAAAAAAGCAAAATAAGGCACTAAAAAAAGACAGAAAATACGAAGAACAATCAAAAAATATATTTTTTTAGAAATGTTTATATTACAAGTAAAAAGAGAAAAACTATGAACTAGTTTCATTATATGAAAAATTTGTACTTTGTATCTTTGACTATTTTATCCTTTCGAGTTTCTAACTCATAAAACTTTAATCTGTATAGTTGTAGTAATAGGCCTTTCGCACGAGGCGATTTTTCAGGCAACAAAAGTTGAATGCGCAGTTGAATGAGAAGTTGAAAGTGAAAAAGTTGCCATCCCTATTCAGACGAGGCGATTTTGATTCAACTCGAATTGTTGTTTACATTATTTAAAATGAGTTTAAATCGCCAAATTTTATCAATTGGCGTAAATTTGGTAAGCCAAGCGTTGGTAAAAGTGCTTTTAGCGAAGCTGAAAGATAAACTAAAAGTAAAAAAGCGGAAAATGTGGGTGCGCAAGTGGATCCGAAGGGTGCATCTGATAACTTTTTTTCTTTTTTTTATTAATTAATCCCAACGGCTTTTTACCCTCCATTCCCGCCCAACCGACACGAGGGGCGCAGTCCGCATGACGTACGGAAACTTTTTTTTTTTTTTTGTTTTTTTTTTAGTTTTTTCGTGCCGAGTAGTGGAAACAAGAGTTTGTTAAGTGTCGAGATCTAAAACTATTCAGCTACAGAATCAAATTCATCAGCTGATTGGATATGCTAAAGATAGTATTTCAATTATTGAGAGTGGAAATAATAGTTTTCTTTATAGTAAAAATCGAGTCCGATACGTCAAACGTGCTGGAATGACAGTTAAAATCTTGACATAAACCACGGAATGATTCGTTTAGTTCAAAATTAGTTTTGCATGGCTTTAAAAATAGAGGTCGAAAGTGTCTTGACACTCGAGAAGGAACATTAAAATTTACCTCAGCCAGGAGGGCCGGGCTATTAATCAAGCCTGTCATTAATTTTACGATAAATATTATACCCAGCATTTCTCTACGACTTGCGAGTGTAGGCAAATTTATGAGCTTTAGACGACTTGTGTAAGGGGGGAGATT
>NW_016158384.1:131980-138498 GCF_001687245.7 Rhagoletis zephyria | reverse complement strand
CTATAACGGTCCCACATGGCTCGCGTTGCGCCCGATCGCAGCGTGGCCCTGTAGGCGGCATCTTTTTTCTCTGCGGCTTCTTGACATTCCTCATCGTACCAGTTGCTCTTTCGGGCTCGCTGAAATCTAACAATAGTCGTGTTTCTTTGGTTATAAAGCGCAGGTCACTAACTTTATACTACTAGCACCGGGATAAAGAAATTACAGAAATTACCTCACTAAATTGGAATAAAAATTATATTTACGAGATATCTATTTAAATAAATGTACATATAACATAAAGGCTATTTATTTGAAGCAAGTTATAAGAAACAATGGCAGAATGTCTGTTTGTGTATGAATTCATTTGTCACGGCTACCAAACTTTGCGAATTATCAGTGAAACAAAACAAACAGACGGGATAATAATTGAACCAGATCTCTATCAGGATCATATCGTTGTTGAATTTGCGTGCAAAATTTGTATGCGGATTATTGGCTAAGAAAATNATTGAACCAGATCTCTATCAGGATCATATCGTTGTTGAATTTGCGTGCAAAATTTGTATGCGGATTATTGGCTAAGAAAATGTAGCTAGAGTTGCGACAGAGTTGCATTGTCTTCAGTTTATCAAGTTTATTCAGTAAAATCGCTGGATAAATTTATCAGGAATGTGTAAACGAGCTTCCATACAAATTTTGACAGTTCATTTATAAGGTTTACACAATTATAAGTTTATACGGTTACAATGCATTTATAAGGTTTGATGAATACCCTTACTGTTTCTTTATTCGAGCGGCGATATATAAGGTGGTGTTACTAGCCAAGGCGAATTAATATAAGGTGAAAGCAGGAGTACAAAAACAAAAATTTACATGTATTTTGTTTTTGCTTTGGCGGCATAAACTGTCAAAATCTGTAAGAGTGTGTTCAGAAATTCAAACAAATTTTTTCAATTTGATATCAGAAGCCGTGCGGCGAAACACATACACAAAATCAGCTGAGCTATTAAACCACCTTATATAAATTCGCCATGTTACTAGCTCAGCTGATTTTGTGTATGTGTTTCGCCGCACGGCTTCTCACATCAAATTGAAAAATTTAGTTTGAAGTTCTACACCAAGGCGAATTAATATAAGGTGGTGTTCAAGGCGAATTTATTNCATACACAAAATCAGCTGAGCTATTAAACCACCTTATATAAATTCGCCATTATACTAGCTCAGCTGATTTTGTGTATGTGTTTCGCCGCACGGCTTCTGATATCAAATTGAAAAAATTTGGTTGAATTTCTGCACACACTCTTACAGATTTTGACAGTTTATGCCGCCAAAGCCAAAACAAAATACATGTAAATTTTTGTTTTTGTACTCCTGCTATCACCTTATATTAATTCTCCTTGGTGGTGTTGATGACGAACTAAATTTTCGCCGCGGTACTACTGAATAGGAGCGTTCCTTATCTCCCAGAAATAGTCAGAAAAAGTCCGAAGTAGTCAGATTTAGTCCAAAAAGCGTTATTTAACTCGGAAATGACAGCAAAAATGGGAGAGCAACACTCGGTGAGAGTGACTCTCATCATTCCGAAGTAGTCAGAAGAATTTTTTCTAATTCTAAGGCTTTCTGCACATTGGTCGTCCAATCATAGTTGCCTCATCGTCACAATCATAATGCAACGATTACATGACGCCTACACTTTCGCACACTCGGTCGTGATATTTCAATTCATTTGGCGTCTAAAAATTCACTTGGAGCAGGTATTTTTTGTTTTTCTGGTTGATATTTTCGTGAAGTATTGACAAAAACCTGCAATTTTTAAAATATAGACTGTGCTGCAACAATTCTAGACATCATTTTTCAGTAATATCTCTTCTTTTCTTTTCCTGAAATGTGGTTTGAGCATGCAAACACAGGCTTTTTACAATTTCGTCATATTTTTTAGTTAAAACGCTCACATTTATTGAATTGTAATGCAATTATGCACTTTTTAATAATTTCCACAGCTTTTATGAAAAAAAAGCTATTTTTTTTGCAATTTTGATGCAAATATTAACTTTTTCACTAATTTTTCACCATAAAATGTAAACAAACAATGCGTGCACAACGATAAGCAAACGACAGTGTCGTAATTATCCGTTTCTGCATCTTCTACAATTTGCCGATAACTAGCCGATAACGACAAGTGTGCCAATCTCCTTTGAAATACATGTGCTCGGCTCAAAATTTCAGGGCGAGTCGATAACGCAACTATGATTGGACGACAAGTGTGCAGATAGCCTAATTCTTTAAAGAATACGCAAAAAGTGAGAATAATCTAAAAAGTAAAAAAAGTGAAAAGACGTACCTCGGCGAAAATCTAAATTCGCCATCAACACCACCTTGTATAAATTCGCCTTGGTTTATGCCGCCAATGCAAAAAGAAAATACATGTCAAGGCGAATTTATAGCTATCACCTTATATTAATTCGCCTTGATAAATGTAAAGTTTTGTTTTGGTACTCCTGCTATCACCTTATATTAATTCGCCTTGTCCTGAGCGCTAACTTTAAATTGTTGATGACGAAGGGAGATTTGATAGAAAAGCCTTTTATTGATCGCCGAAATGTATTGTAAATTGTTTTGAAAAAAGTAAAGTGCAATTTCATAAAGTCCCAAAGCATAAGTTCGAGGGTTATTTGGATATCTTAGAATTAAGGCGGTAAGCACTCAATGCATGTTGGGGCTGTTCAGGTTGTGGAAGTGGTCTTGGATTTGCAGTTTGCAATTTTTTTTCTTGCTGGCATGGCAACCGTCCGCATATTATCGTGAATTTACAAATGCAACAAATATGCAAATCCAAGAGCGTATGCTCAAGATCCTGAACAGCCCTATTGTTCGATACCTACCGCTCCATCTTGAGAAGCGAGCGGGTACTGTTTGCATATTTGTAAAGCGATTTTGGGGAAATCTAGCTATTTGTACAACGATTTAGTGGTGGTGGGCGGAGGGGCGAGGGCGTGGCTCCCCAACCCCCCCAAACGAAAGTGGATGGACGCCGCTTTATGAAAAGTCACCCCACACCCCCTGCCCCGCCCTAAAGACCTCTTGGGAGCTGTTTGAAAACAGCGAAAATTTAGATTTTTTCCAAAACGATTATAACCCTCACTACTCTTTTATCTGTTGCCCAAGAAGAGGGGCTGAGCACCTTTTTCAGAGAGCACCTTCCTGCGTAGGCGGCCTTCGGCCGCATTCCGTGGTTATAACCTTCACTAAGTAGAATTCTCCTTTCTGTGTTGCCGAAGAAAAGGGGCTGAACAACTTTTGCAGAAAACAACTTACTGCGTAGGCGGCCTTCGGCCGCGCTTAGGGATTATAACCCTCACTAAGTAGAATTCTCCTTTCTGTTTTGCTAAAGAAGAGGGGCAGAGATATTTTGTGGATATTTTTTTTTTGACAGCTCAGCTCGGAAACTTGTAAAAAATACCATATTTCCAACCGACATTATTAATAAATTAGTGCACAGACATAGTAAATTTATTTTTTTATTGTCTTTTTATTTTTTTAAGCTTATACAACTGAGCCTATCATATAAACTAAGCAAACGCAGCGCTAGCTACACAGGCTAACGGCTCTCTGGGGAGGACTTGCTGATTAGATGCGTCGTAGGATATCTGAGTCCTTTAGAAACTTGTAGATCTTAGAGATGTTGTCTTTAGATGGATTAATGAGAAGCTGTAGGGGCTCACTTGACTCAAAATTTCGTCGTCTGTGCATCTCCAGTGCAGGGCAGAAAGTTAGTACATGTAGAACACTCACTGTTGCAGAAAGGGCATGGGTTTGGCTGATTGCCTTGTAGTAGATATGCGTTCGTGATTATGCTGTGACCGATGCGGAGCCTTATATAGGGTGTGATGTAATTTGTCGGGATACATGACGGGTAGCATAGTTTCTTTCGGGTAGGATTAATTCTGGCATAATGGTGTCTATAGTTCACCCAATCTGAAATTAAATGGGTTTGTCGCTGCTGAAAAACAAGTCGGTTGGCGTCGCTTTTACATATCAAGCTAGATGTGATAGTCGGAGTTCTCCTCATTACTTTCGCTGTTGTGTCAACTGCTAAATTACCGTTGATACCCGTATGTACTGGAACCCAAATTAGTCTTGAGTTTTGAGGGTGCGATATCATCATGTTTCTATGTAATCGATAATGTAGTTGCTGTTGTGCAGATTTTTGATGCCTTCAAAACAAGAGCGACTGTCCGACCATATTATGAATTTACCTTTGTATTTTATCGCATATTGCATAGCGTGAAGGATCGCAACAGCCTCCGCAGTGAATATCGACCAGAAAGGGAGGAGTATTCCATACGTTATGTTTACACCATTTTCTTTAACTACAGCAAAAGAAATGTGACCCCCCTTGGAGCCATCCGTAAATAAAGGATGCCACCCGTTTGCTTTGGATTGACCTGCTGTATGCAAAAATCGAGTATTATATTCTGCAGTCGTGGTGCTGGATTTTTTAAGCTGGCTTAGTTCATTAAGGAAAGATGGTCTTAATAACCAAGGCGGGTGATCAGTTTGTCTTGGTAGCAACAATTTGGACGGTAATCTGTTTTCTCTTGCAAAGAGTGAGCATTTATAGATCGCTGATGGAATTTTAGGCCGAGTTGTGCGTGCCATGGCCAGTTGAAAGTCCTTGCGTAGGAAAGTGTTGGAGGCGAGCAAGAGCTTCGGATAGAGTTTTTTTATACTATCCTCCAGGTTATCGACGAGACAAGGTAGCCCAGATTCCGCCAATATGTTTTTGATTGGAGATGTTGGGAATGCGCGTATAGATCGACGATCTGCTGCGTGGTAAGGGGCATTCAACATTTTCAGGTTGCTTTTCGCATGTATTTCATATATTTCCAGACCATAATTAATAACTGAAGCAATGAGGCCTCTCGTAACACTAATCAGCAAGTCCGGTCCATTGAGCGAGCGTTCAGAAGATAGATATTTTACAATATTTAACTTAGTATAAAGCCTGCATCTAACATATTTACAATGCACTTTGTAAGAATACTTAGAATCCAACACTAAGCCTAGAAACTTAAGTGTGTCTGTACAGGTGATATTTACATTGTTGTGGGTCAATAAAGGAAGAGTACAGTTTAGTTTCTTATAAATAGGTTTGTTCGTCGAGCAAAAAATTTGTACGCATTTGTACGAATTATAACGATTTTTGCCCAAATCGCGTTCGTGTNCCGAAAGAATATTAAAAATTCTATAAAAATTTTTTATGTTTGAAATGCAACCGTGGACGCCAACTGGCAGCGAAACTTGCAAATTTGCGTTCGTGCAGAAATTTGCAAGTTTCTCAACATGAGAGAGAATTCGAGAGAATTTTTTCTTACTCTCTGATATTTTGAGTGTTGGATAATTCTTGCTGGATTTTCGACGAACAAACCTAATATCATGATAAAAATATAGTAAGGTAGAACCGCTGAGAGTCACTTTTAAGATTCTTGACGTTTCCAAACAATTTAATTTTTAAATTTACTCACAAACCGTTGTCAATGGATAGAATTGGATAGCGGACGCTGGAGATTAGAACACTGATTTTGCGGTTTGACAAGAAGGATTTTATGAAGTTGTATATTCTTTGCCCGACATTCCATTTATTGAGTTGTCTTAGCACCACATGTATTCCTATGCGATCAAACGCTTTTAAAAATCAAGCGATAGAAAGTGGTATGGTTCTTGTGGGACAAAGCATCGGAGATTACATGATCAAGATGAAGGAGGGCGTCGAGCGTGCTTTGACCTTTTTAAAGGCAACTTGGTTGTGGTGCATGAATTGGTTCGAATGTATAAACAAAGACAGTCTGGTAGCGATCATTTTTTCCAGCAATTTACCAAGGCAAGGAGTAGGGATATGGGACGATAACTGCTTGCTTCACAAGAGGGTTTATTCGCTTTTAGGATAATAGGATAAGTTGTTTTATTATTGGGTACGATATCTTGTTGTTGTTGTTGTTGTAGCGGCTACAACAATCCCGCCCAGGTCGGTTGGTATCTCAGTCGTTGTCGTCAAGTTCCACTAACAGCAGCCCTAGGAAGCGTGCAGCTTCTGCGGGGTTGGTCCACAGGGACAAGGCCGTTAGGGTTGTCGGGTTTTCCGGGCATGCGAATATATGTTTCGAGTCATGTGGGGTCTCTCCGCATGCCGGACACTCATTTGACATATCCTCATTCAATCTACTCAGGTAGGAGTTTAACCTGCTGCAGTAGCCGGAGCGAAGTTGTGCTAGTGTCGTTCGCGTCTCCCGAGGCAGATGAAGCTCCGTCTCGTCTGTGTCCGGGGGCGGTATGCCTAGAACGGCATTCACAGGTCTAGAGTCTAAATAAATCGAGACTGATTCCCTGTGAATGCCGTTCAGGGCCAGTCGGAAAGCTGTCGGGTCCAGAGGTTGCTTGATGACCCTCTGGACTTCGTCCGTCAGTTCTTATAGATGCCTCCTGACGTGCCTAGGCGAGGGCTCCTCTGCAAGCAGCTGTCTGTTTGGGTGGCCACT
>NW_016158384.1:130766-131392 GCF_001687245.7 Rhagoletis zephyria | reverse complement strand
CAGGTGGTTTGTGAAGTACGGGAGTAGCAAGGCCTCGAATGTCTTCGCTACCAGGGAAAGGAGTGTTATCGGACGATAAGGAGTGTTGGCAGGTTTCCCCGGTTTGAGCAGTGGGACCACTCTCCCCACCTTCCAGATGTCTGGGATGATGAGAGTGGCCATAGACAAGTTGAGGACCTCCGTTAGGTACGCTACCCCCGCAAGACCCAAAGTTTTCAGCATCAGTATGCATATTCCGTCGGGGCCAATGGCTTTGGAGGTTTTCGTCTTCCCGATGGCCACCTGAACTTCACCGCAAGTGAAAGCAAGGGGGGCACAGGTTGTTGGCAGTTTGTGCTGCCTTCTGGTCACTCGACGCTTGGCTTTGTCCACCGGAGGATGCAGTATGAACTGCCGGCTAAAATAGCTCGAGCATCGCTCCGGGTCCGACGAAGCATGGTCGCCGAAGGAAATTTCGACTCTGTCGTCGTGCTTCGTCGGATTGGACAGCGACCTCACGGTTGGCCAAAGCTTGCTCACACCAGCGGTTAAGTTACAGGTCTTCAGATGCTCCTCCCACTTCTTCCGCTTATGTACGTTTACTAGTTGCCGAATCTCCGCGTTGAGATCCCTGATACGGGGATCTG
>NW_016158384.1:102043-130152 GCF_001687245.7 Rhagoletis zephyria | reverse complement strand
TTGAGGTCTGCGACCGAGCAGCGCAACACGGGCCCTCGAAGTTCCCAGTCCGATCTCGCGTGGTACGCAGACCTGAGCATGCCCTAAAGTGGCATCAGCCAAGGCAGGTGTTGCACTTGACTGATGTCACATTACGGAATATCCTGGTCTGACTTACCGTGCAGATTGTAAGGGGAACCAGGAGATGTTGGCGGCGGCGTGTGGGTATGGGTGCGGTTGTATGTGTTATGTGGTCTGTCGTGGCGGTGGTAAGGTATGTGGTGTTATTATGTTGTTGTGCTGTGGTGACTGTGTGAGGCTGCTCGGGTGGACTGAGGTTAGCCGTGGAGGCTGCTCTGTTTGAGCAACAGGGGGCCACGTACGACTTGGTCCACTGTCTATGTGTCCGTAGTCCTGAGCAGACTCTAAGGTGACTCCACCTCTCGCAGGCATTACACTTGACTGAGGTGGAGTTGTGGTGTAGTCGTCTCCGGCATACACAGCAGGTGTAGATTTCTGGCCCTGGGTTTGACTCGATTCCAGCCCTGAGTAGAAGAATACGTAGTGAATGTAGCCCTATGGACGAACAACTTCTGAGATACTTCGCCGACCTAAACAGGGTTAGGTCGCCGAAACAACAGCCCTTGGTCGGGTAAAACCCGAGTCATTCCGGTACGTAGAACCGGCTGTCGTGGGAATGTGAATGATATCTTTTCGAAACCGGGGGTTCTTCCTTTTTTTTATAGGGCTGTTTGGAGCTCCAGCAGAGTCAGGTCGGCATCCAATTGTTTGGCTGAAGGTGTCAATCTAGGATTAGGCGGACGAGATGAGCAGAGTAATGCAAGCTTATTTGCTGCGAATGCAGGGGGGAAATTGGAGTCGGATGATGAATGGGAAAAATGGGAGGCCAGTTCTAGAGCTATGTCACGAGGGCTAAGTAGATCGCCGAGCGAGGATTTAAGGAGGGTAATAGAGGAATGTGAAGGTAGACCTGTAGACAAGCTTTCTCAAATTCTGCCAAGTGTGCCAGTTCGGTTTTGACATATATCCTAGGCTTGACCAAAGTTAATGGCATGGTGGAAAGAATAGTGCTTAGTATGGGAAAGTGATCGCTACCGTATAAATCGTCGATAAGGCGCCATGATATTTTAGGGGAGAGGGATGCCGTACAGAGGGTTAGATCGATATGAATAAAGGTACTATGAGTTGAGAAATGGGTGGAAGATCCGTCATTTATAATTACTCAGTTGGAGGCTAGGATGGCGTCTTCAATCACGCGTCCTCTGGTATTAGCCGAATCAGAGCCCCAAAGTGGGCTCCAAGCATTGAAATCGCCAGCTAGATTAAATGGATCGGAGAAAAAATATTAATAAAGTCTGTTGTGAAAATTTGGCTAGGTGGGGAGTAAGCAGAGATTATAGAAATTTTTGTAGGAGTATGAGTTTGTATGATTAAGGAGGCAATATTGGAGCGGGGAATGGAAGACAACTATGGGGTAGGTTTCGTTTTACGAGGATGGCAATACCTTGTTTGGTAGTAGTAATGTGAGGAAGATTGTGGAAATAACCTATATAGGACTTGGGAGTGTGGGCTGAAACACCGTGGGCTAAGTGTGTTTCATTTAACAACACAACGGATGGGTTGTGAGTTTTTATTAACAACTCTAGGTTGATATAATTATTGAAGTAGCCATTAATATTCCACTGAAGTAGAGAGATCATAGAAAAATTTTAATTAATAAACAGAAAATATATTGTTGTTTCGGTAACATAAAATAATAATACATTATTGATTCATTGGTGAGGTTGTAGGTAACTTATCTTTATCGTATAGCAAAGATTCTTGCGAATGTGAAGGAGGAGACAGGTGGGTATTTGTGGGGAAAAATTCGCCGGATAGGGAGGAAATGGATAAGGGGTGAATAGTGGAGAGGGTGGGGGTATAGAGGAGGGAGTAGACGAAGAAAATGTGTTCATCTTTGTTAAGGTATCGGTCTTGTTATTAGAGGATGTTAAGTTGGTATTTGATGGTAAATTTGATTGTGTATTGGCAGTTATAGCATTGATATTGGAGTTGGCGTTTTTAGCTGCATTGGCATATGAATTGGGGTTCGGAATAATCGGAAGTTGATTTTTATATTTAATGACGGCCTCACGCATACTACATTTGGATATTGTTTTTATTTTTAGGATCTCTTTCGACTGCTGGAATTTCGGGCAGTCGTTGGAATAGGAAGGGTGGTTGTCCGAACAATTGGCACACATAACTCTTGAGCATTCTGTTGGCGAGACATGGGTAGGTGGAGGTTGCAAGTAGCACAGGCTGGAGTATTGCGGCAGTGTTTAGTGGCGTGTCCGAGAATTTGGCAGTGCTTGCATCGCATAGGGTTAGGGAAGTAAGGGCGAACATCTAGAGTTCTCCAGGCAACTTCAATTAAATCAGGTAAATGGTATTTATCAAAATTAAGTA
This sequence comes from Rhagoletis zephyria, assembly GCF_001687245.7. NCBI lineage: Eukaryota > Metazoa > Arthropoda > Insecta > Diptera > Tephritidae > Rhagoletis > Rhagoletis zephyria. The sequence continues at coordinate 127,704 of NW_016158384.1, read as the reverse complement.
ATATGGAATTTGTGTATAGAAGATACACCTTGATCTTTGAGACCCTCCACAATTTCATCATCATCGAGATGGCAGAGGAATGGAGCGTAGATGGTTCCTTTTACCGAGTTCAGGCTGTTGTGAAGCTTGACGTTTATTGGTACAGATCCAGGTAGTACTTTAGAGGATAAAAATTTTTCTGCGGAGAGGGTTGTAAGATTAACCCACGACAGTCGGGTCTACGTAACCGGAACGACCCAGATTTATATCTGGCCAAGGACTGTCACTCCAGCAACACTCCCCAAAAAGTCTTTGGGGAATTTGTATGCTGCTACAACAACAACAGGGTTGTAAGAGGTTTCTTATCATCTTGCGATGTGATTACTAAGTATTTAGGATCATCTTTCTTGGTAACAGGTAGCTCCGGGAATTGGTTCAACGATACAACATTGGGTTTTTTACGCTTTGGTTTCAGATCTGGAGATAATGGGGCGAACCTATTGTCCCCGAATTTGGTAGCCCCGGGGGGCATAGCGAAAACACGTGTTTACGACCACCTATATGCGAACGGTTGTCTGTCAGAAAAGCAACAAAAAGTAATACGCGCAAATATGAAGAACTTCGAATCAAAAAACTTTTGCACACACTTGTAGACAACAGTTCACGTTGTATTACCAAAATAAAATTTACTATATCTGCACCAATTTATTAATAACTAGCAGACCCGGCGAACTTCGTCCCGACCAAAATTAGATTTTTAATTTAAACATTTTGGTCCAACAGTTTCTCCAACAATCCACATTTACGATTTGTACTCGCACATTCATCGACTAAGATTATCGTTTGGTGGTCGTTTGCCGCCTTGAATAACCGAACGAAAGTGGTATGTCCATGAGAAGTTCCCTGGTGGCAACTATAATCCGGATCTATAGTGAATGTGCCCTAGAAACTTTATCTTATAGTTGGTGGCAATTTCAAAAAAGGATTCGTATCCTTGTTCAACAGAAATACAATATACATACATAAACTGAGATGAAATACCTTAAAAGCCAGTTTCGCGAAAGCAATTTAAGTGAAAAATAATTTTTTTCTGTCGGGTTCTATATTAAATTCAATAAAAAAATAAATTTTCATTAAATTGCTTTCATGAAACTGGCTTTTAAAGTATATGGACAGGTGGTGATTTGAGATTTACCACTGCACAACTCAACAATGGTTTCTTCGAATGAAGCTTTAACGCATAATAATACCTTATGGCAAATCACATTCATTGGGCCAATCGTAACACACGAGAGTTCGATATATTGAATGGTGCAACAGGTCGATTTAGTCTGACATTTACGATACCTTTTCTCACTTGTAAAATTTTGGTAATAACTCGACCTCAGCACCACCTGGCAGCTCTTTTTTGCAATTGGACGGCCTTTACCGTTTCCAATACATGTTTTGAATATTCGCCAAATCGGATCATAAAAAAGATTTTTAGTAATAACTCAACTCCAGCGCCAACTGGCGGATTAAATTGTGAAACTAAACTATCCAGAGACTCACTCAAACAGGCACACAAAACTTTGTTAAAATCCCTCCAGACATTTAGGATTTCACTCACAAATATACCTACAGAAGAATTATATACAAATTCAAAGAGAAGTAATAGTCAGTACGTTTGTACTTTGCCATGCCCTCTTTTCAAAGAACCCATTTTTCTCTATGAGTATGAATCCCATTTCATATAGCTCCATACGAAGTTCCAGTACTGTACCATGAACACTTCCAGAGATATGCAGTATGAAATTCGGCTTGTATGGTAGGTGCCACGCCCCCTTTTCCAATAGCTCTATATATTCTCCATGACTATGCGATTAATTTCATATATCACCACACCAAGTTCCAGTACTCTACCAAGAACAATTCTAGAGATATGCAATAAGAAAAATTCGACTTGTATGAGAGGTGCCACGCCCGTATAAAGTTCCAGTACTCTACCATGAACACTTCTAGAGATGTTTATTATTAAAAATTCGGTTTGTATGGGAGGTGCCACGACCTCTTTTCAAATCGTCCGAATTTTTCTTCATGAGTATGCGATTGATTTCACATGTATATCTCCATACCAAGATCCAGTACTCTACCATGAACATTTCCAGAGATATACAGTATGACAATTTCGGTTTGTATAGGAGGTGCCACGCCCTTTTCCAAATACTCCAATTTTTCTCCATGAGTATGTGATTGATTTCATATATTTCCATACCAAGTTCAAAAATTTTACCATGAACGCTTCCAGAAATATGCAGTATGAAATATTCGCGTTGTATGGGAGGTACAACGCCCTCTTTTCCAATAGCTCCAATTTTTGTGAAAGAATATGCGATTGATTTTATATATCTCCACACCAAGTTCCAGTACTCTACCATGAATATTTCCAGTAGGGATGTGCCGGATACAGATTTTGCCGGATAACCGGATTTCGGATATCCTGTAAAAAATAACAGCCGGATTCGGATATCCGATCGGATATCCGGTAGACTGCTGCCCTTAATAAATTTCACAATATTGTTTTTTGCCGGCTCGAGTTCACCTCGACCTCCGCACCGTTTCTGATGCTACAGAATTTACCACTTCGAAAACACAATTACGCACACATCTGTGCGATGCTATCGCAGTGAAAAATGGCATCTTATAAACAAACAAAAAACAATCTTCATCAAATTCTTTGCTTTTGAACAATCAAGATATTTTGTTTTCTTACGTTAATTTTTGTTTAAATTATACAGAACCCGCCTATTAACCTTTTTCGTTTCGTAGGTCTGCAATTTCCAATAAATAGTTGCGGCATTGTTGTAATTTTTTCGGAACACATTCGCACCGTCAGAATCGCACATGTGTGTTGATGCCTTATATGGACCTTACATGGTCACATTGGCTGAATTTCTTTATTCATTCTGAACGTTTGGAATAAACTTTTTTGTTTATTTATACTTAAGAACGTTCCTGATGATATGTTGACGTATATCTCAAAAGCATTCTGTTTATTCCGGCTGTGAAATGGGATTATCCGGAATGTATAAAGAAACGCAGCCATTGTTTGATCAAACTGTCTTCTGTGTAATTAGATGGTTTAAGTTACACCCTTCAAAAAACCCATCAAATTTCAGGATTTCGTTTTGGATGAAGTTGAAGAGAAGCTTAATATGGTAGACAGACGGAGAAAATTAATTTGAATTAATAAGCGTAAATGCAAATTAAAATTTTACCCTTACAGACGGCAGTAATGCGAATAAACCAGCCGCAAGGTCGTGGGTTCGAGTCCCACGGCCAGTATACTTTTTTTATTTCTTTTTCATTCTTTTTTTTATAAGTTCTATATTTTTTTACGTTGCTTTCAGTTCATTCATCTCTAAAAATTAACTAATAGTAAAATAAGAAATGTGATATAAAATAAAGCAAATGAAAATAAAATAAAGTAAAATTAAATATATAAATAAAAAAAAATAAAAAAATATAAAATAAATAATAAAAACAAAAAATTTTTCGCAATCGCTCCAACCGAGTATCGAACCTGGCAGCTACAGGCTTATAGCTCGCAACTCTCACCACTCGGCTACCGCGTACGCGAAACTCGACTGCTTCGTTTGCTTACTCGTACAAAAGACAACAACTGGCCGTTTTTACCAGTGTTGTCATCGAAAATTCCCCGGATCCGAGTTAATTCCCAAAAATTGCGTGCATTTGTTCGGTTGCTTATGCTCATTTTAAAGAGGAAAATGCATGAGGTAAAGCAAATAATCGAGCCCGTTTGTCTACCGTATAAGAAAGCTTTGTATTCATTTCTTAATACTAATACTAAGTCGTATACTTTTTCCTTGTTCAATTATGTGTTTTTATTTAAATTATTGTGCACAGATATGTCTGTGTAATTAGATGGTTTGACTTACACACGTCAAAAAACCCATAAAATTTCAGTTTTTGTTGAAGTTGTATCACCACAAAAAAGGTTTTGGAGATTTTTGAAATAATTTATTAGTTCTAAAATGAAGTCGAATTATTTTCTTTTCTTGCTCATTTCTTCTTTTTATTTAAATTATCGGGCACTTGTTCTTTCACTTTGTTTATCATTTTGATCAAACAGCACTTTACACGGTCCACAGCACGTGTCAAACGACTATCAAATGCAATGTAAACCGTATAAACTTATAATTGTGTAAACTTTATAAATGAACTGTCAAAATTTTTATGGAAACTCGTTTACACATTTCTGATAAATTTATCCAGCGATTTCACTGAATAAACCTGATAAACTGAAGCCAATGCAACTCTGTCGCAAAAGGTATGAAATTGCGATTCACTTATCAAAAGTATTTATAGAACTATTAATAGAAAAATTTACTTGATTATAGGACTAAACATTCAACAACGACAATGCTTCACTATTGCAACATTTTGTGACCCACGTTTCAAAACTCGTTTTTTTTCTGACGCCAATAAAGCTAAAAACTGGGTTGTTGATGAACTAATTCGAAATTATAAATCAGTTAGCATGGAGAAACCAGTTGAATCATATGAAAAATGCCGAACTATAGTGAAAGCTTCCATCGAAGATCGAGCTCACGAGGATATTTGGCAATGCTTTGAAGAAATCGCCAACGGCTCTGATGCTGATTCTAGTGTTTCTAGTGATATGGATTGCCAAACGATTGGTAGACAAGGCAGCGAACGTACATGAACGTACATGAAACTAGAAATAGAGAAATATTTGCAGCTACCTCTTATATCCAGACAGGATCTTCTTGTATTAACTTGGTGAAAGTATAGCCGCAAAGAATTTCCAAATTTGTTTACACTGGCAATCAGGGGCGCACCCAGGAATATATTTTGGGAGGGGTTTTTACCTCTAAAGATATATCACCAAAAAATACTGAAAATTCGCTTTATGCAAATTTTATGTACAGTATGTAATAATTAAAATTAACTTTTTAAAGTTTCATAGATTGCACTTTATTTGCATAAAATTAAATATTCATTTTTTATTATTTCGAATACGGAAAAAATTAACTGAACTTGTATTTTTATTATGTATGTATGTACATAGCTCATTTTGGTGGAACGAATTCGAAGTTGGCAAACTCAATCTTCGAATCCATGTTAATATCAGTGGTAAACTCTTTTAGGCTGTAAAGTGTAAAACACAACATTAATAGAGTATGCATTGCATATTTTTAGGACAATGTTTTCATTCTATCAAAATTTCTTAAATCAGTTTGCAGCTGTCAAGAAAAAAATTCTCGTTTATTTTTTCTTCTAGAAAATTTACAGCAAAAGCAAAGTGCTTGTTCAAGCAACAGAATAATAAAAAATATTTCTTGTGATTTTTCTTGAGGGCGGGATTCTAAGCTTTAAGGTATTTGCGGTTTTAGCTTTAGGGGGGGTTTGAACCCCAAAACGCACCCCTTGTGTGCGCTAATGCTGGCAATGAAGTATCTCGCGCGCCACCGCCCTCAGTGAACTCGGAAAGAGTATTTAGTGCATCGGATAACATTTATGTTGAAAATAGAAATAGGTTGTTGCCCGATAATGCGGAAACTTTGATTACTAATTAGATACTATTAAATTGGATTACAACAAGTAAGAAAGTCTAAGTTCGGGCGGAGCCGAACATTTAATACCCGGCGCAATTATTAAATATATTTATTTATTTTATTTTATTTTAATTTATATTTTATAAATTAATTTATAAAATATAGTTCGGAGGCTCGGCGACTAGGCCATTTCGCCTTGCAAGATCTTTTACACTTTGTGCAGTAGGTTGTGTTTCTTGAGGGCATCTGTTAGCAGTTTTGTTCTATTCTCTTTGCTGCAGTCCAGAGCTGTGGCCAAGTTAGTGTTGGATCCTGATATAGGGCAATCCGTTAGAATATGCTTTATAGTTAATGTCGTATTGCAATGACTGCATTGCTGTTCCGTGCTGTTATTGTAGTAGTGCTCAGATGTGAATATCGTTACACCTACTCTCATTCTGGCTATCAAGATGCTTCCCATAATCTGTCTCTTATTGTTCTGAGATGCGATCTTTGGAAGTTTGTTATGGCGGTTGTCAGGCAAGGAATCCCAGCCACAAGTGGCATGCTAAATGCTTGTTTAGCGGCTTTGTCTGCTAGTTCATTGCCTGGTATTCCCACGTGTCCTGGAATCCATAATAATTGGATTTCATTGTTTATATTTGCACCACTCAGTATGTACCTTCGTGAATCGCTGTTTCTATCTGCTATTGATTTTAGTACGCTCAAACTGTCAGAGAGGATGGCGGCTGGTCTGTTGGATTTTGCAGCGTGGTGGACAGCGAATTTTATTGCAGCTAACTCAGCGTTGANTTTTTTTGTGCATATTACTTTGAGTAAGTTATGTACACTACTAAGTTTTGTTGTAACCGTTTTTATATGGTCGTTCCATAAGAGGTTTCTTGTAAAAGTTACGCCAAGGATCTTCATTTTTGTTTTTAGCTCGATGTTAATGTTTCCCAGTGTTATTGCGGATGCATTGCAATTTCTCTTTCTGCATATATGCAAAGCTTCAGTTTTGTCGGCTGGAATTACTGCTCCAGTTTTCATTGACCATTCGTGTATTTTCTTGTCTAGTGCGTTCAGGCTCAGACATACTTTTTCCGGTGTGCCAGAAGATAATGCGAAGATATTGTCTGCATATATACCTATAAAGTCTATTCCGTGTACCTCACTCATTGCTTTTGACAACGTATTCGTGAAAGTGTTAAAGAGAAATACCGAAAAGGGAGACCCTTGTGGAATCCCATTGTCAAGCTTGTAATTTCTGGACAAGTAGCTGTTACAAACAACCGTTATGTGAACAAAGTTATAATACCCTTGTGCACAAGTGCGCTCGGGTATAAAACTACAAAATCTGGGTTAAATTTCTAAATTGAATCTTCTATAATCGATATCCGGAATACTGGATACTGTCTAATATCCGGCCGGATAACCGGATAACCAAAAAACGGCCGGATATGCCGGATTCCGGATATCTACCGGATACCCGGCACATCCCCAATTTCCAGTGATATGCAGTATGAAAAATTCGGTTTGTAAAGGAGGTGCCACGCCCCTTTTCCAATAACTCTAGTTATTCTCCATGAGTATGTGAATGCTTTCATATATTTCCGTACGAAGTTCAAAAATTTTACCATGAACGCTTCCAGAAATATGTAGTATGGTATATTTGGTTTGTATGGGAAGTGCCACGCGCCCTTTTCAAATACCTTCAATTTTAATCGAAGAGTATGGGATTGATTTCATATATCTCCATACGAAGTTCCAATACTCTACCATGAACACTTCCAGAGATATTCAGTATGAAAAATTCGGTTTGTATAGGAGGTGCCACGTCTCCCTTTTCCAATAGCTCAAATTTTACTCCAAGAGTATGCAATGGATTTCATATATCTCCGTACCAAGTTCCAATACTCTACCATAAATACTTCCAGGGATATGCAGTATGAAAGATTCTGTTTGAAAGGCAGGAACCACGCCCCTTTTCCCATAGGTCCACTTTTTCTCCAAGATTATGCGATCGATTTCGTATGCGCCCATGCCACGTTCCATTACTCTACCATGAACACTTCCAGAGATATGCAGTATGAATATTCGGTTTGTATGGGAGGTGCCACGCCCCCTTTTCCGATAGCTCCAATTTTTCTCCAAGAGTATGCGATGGATTTTATATATCTCTATACCAAGTTCCAGAACTCTACCATGAACATTTCCAGAGTCATGGAGTATGGAAAATACGGTTCGTATGCGAGGTTCCACGCACCTTTTATATATCAAGATTTTTGTTAGCCGATAGCCATCCTTTGAACGTCTGCAGCAGATGCCCGAAATTTAAAAAATAATCGCTTCAGCTATTCTCGGGCTTTGCGATATACATAAGGTTCATTCCTTATCTTTTTGAACTAAAATCTGAAAAGTGTCATAATGCCAGAGCGTAAGCAAAATGCGCTCATTAAAAGATAATAACAGGAAAAGTAAAGGAACGCAAAAAACCAAATTTTTAGTCCAAAGAATGGCAACAACAAAACTAACGTCACATATGAATGGAAATGTGTGTACAAAACACATTCACACAAGCACAATAAACACTTACTATATCAATTATTTTTTGCCTCCTTCCAATTTCAATTCACTTTTTTTTACTTTTTAGATTATTCTCACTTTTTGCGTATTTAATTTCCGTTAAATTAAATTCAGTTGAGTTTGACACTTTTCAAGATTTTGCCAGCAAAAATTCTTCTGACTACTTCGGACTTATGAGAGTCACTCTCACTGACTGTTGCTCTCTCATTTTTGCTGTCATTTCCGAGTTAAGGAACGCTTTTTGGACTAAATCTGACTACTTCGGACTTTTTCTGACTATTTCTGGGAGATAAGGAACCCAACTATTAGTTGCTCCTTTTGGCAACATAAACGACCTACATACATAATTGTCTACATTATTTCTCCATGAACTGTACATACATATTTGTTTTTTTTTTTTACATATGAATCAACATTAACGGCCCCTATTATGAGTTGCATTCGATTTTCGATCTTCGCTGGCTATCTAAGATCGAAGATGGAAAGTGAAATTCATATTAATTGCGTTCGCGTAGCTGTTAATTGTTCATGTTTAACCCAAAACTTTCAGGTTTTTGCGTTCGCGTACGCAAAAAACTTGCAAACTAGGGGAAATTGAGGGAGCAAAGTGACATTTAATTTTGAGGGGAAGCTGCTGGTTTCTGCTGGAAAAATGTTTGCCAACAGCAATTTGCCAACAGGAAAACAGCTGGTTTGAATTTACGCAAATCACAAAATTTAATTTGATGGTTTGGAAGTTAAAAATGACAAAATGCGACTAATTAAGCTTGTAAGAAGTAAGTAGTTATTTGTTTAATCAATAAACTGTGTCAGGATACCACTTTGTAATTAGTTTTCGTACGTTTTAAATTGTATCAGCTGTTCGTCTTACTTGCAAGTTTCTGCAAATTTTCTGTTCGCGTACTGTTTTGGATATTTTTCTCTTGTGAGAGAACTGGTGACATTTCGCCGGAATTTTGCCGTTGGTTGGTTTTTACTGGAGATTTTAAACGAACGCACCTATTTGAGCTATGCAAGCGTATCGAAATTTTCGTTGGTTATCGAATTTTCTGTCGAACAGAATTTTGCTTTCGTTAGTGTAGCGAAATGTTAGAAAATTTTAAAAATGTATGATTTTGCATTTGTTTTCTTACTTTTTGGCGGCTAGACACTAACTTTAAACAATTTGTATTAATTTCAAGCAGTTCTAACGTCGTGAATAGTAAACACAAGGTCGAAAGTCTGGTTTTACATATGAAACAAAATCCCTATACGCTGTTGGCACGATCTCTGAAAACAAAAGAATGGAGCTGTTTATAGTTTTAATATATCTTAAATAGATTTGGATCACAAAATTTCTTAAATATATTGTATGCCAAAATATATTCGAAAGACTGCACTTAAACTCTCACGTTTTCTGCTCCTGGCCAGTTTTTTAAGCCCTCATCCTCTGACGAATCGTTCAACCAGAACTACGTTGTGCTAATTAAAATTTTTTTTTACCACGCTTTTATAAACTCGCTTTCTTTTTTACTTCATTTTAATTTGCACAAATTTACATATGTACATATGTATAAGCACACTATTTAGTTTGCTTGATCTGTAAACAAAGCTTCTCAGCGATGAAAAATATACTATTGTGAACAACCTAAACGAGCGAAATTCACAATAGCGCTATTCTTCATCGATTGAGCGCCATAATACCAAATGAAAATTCGTTCGATCAGCACCTTCGACCACAGTCGAAGATCGAATGCAACTCATAATAGGGGCCAACGTTAACATTAGCAAATATGTACATGTATACATAACCCTTGCTTTGCGCTGTATTCCGTAAGAATTAACAGCAGAGGGCGCTCTCAGCTCTGACCAGCGCTGTTATGTGGGCATGTATGTTAGATTCATAGGATTTTTAAAGTCCTGCAGTTCCATTTTTAGGGAAGTATTTAAACTTTGTTTTGCCTAAGACAATGAGAAGCCCATACAGAACCTATAACCGAAATTTCCAAAAATCGGTACAACCGATCTCGAGCTTTGCGAACAGAAAAAAACGGCTTTCAAAATATATATTAGTATAGATGTCGTTTGGAAATATGGTGTTTTTTGCAAGTTTCCGAGCTGAGCTGTCAAACAAAAAATATCCACGAAATATCTCTGCAAAGGGTGTTCAGCCCCTCTTCTTCGGCAAAACAGAGGGTTATAATCCCTAAGCGCGGCCGAAGGCCGCCTACGCAGAAAGGTGTTTTCTGCAAAAGGTGTTCAGCCCCTTTTCTTCGGCAACACAGAAGATAATTTAGGTAGGCCTTCTTAAGTAAATCTATTCTAAGAGGCCTACCCAAGAAGGACTGAAAAAAGTGCTTCTTGCATGCCTTCTGGAAGGGCTTATCCATTTACATTTTACGCGAATGCATTACAAATGAGTTTCAATAAACATTTTAAGTTGCAATGACACATATTTGATATAAACCTTAAGCAAATACTTCAAAGATGTAGCGAAAGAAGAAGCCCTTCAATTTGTGCCACTCCATACAAAAAAGAAAGGAGAAAGGAATGTAGAGTGGAAGGCTTCTTGGCTCTCAGGAAGGCCTTTCAGAAGGGCTTTAATTCCTGAAACTATCTACTGGGCATATTCGCTAAAACTGCCTTTATATGAGGCGATTTTTCGACGGGCGATATTCGCATGCAAAAGTTGACTTGCTGTCTACTTTGAAGCAAGCGATTTTTGAATCACTATTTACACGAGCGATTTTTCCAGAGCAATGTTGAATCGCCAGGAAAATCGACTCATGTAAAGGCAGCTTAACAATCGACCAAATCATCTCGGCCTCGCTGCTGGCCAGCGCTTGTTAAAACCAGTGTTGCCAGAACTTTTTGGACGAACTGGCTAAATTGGCAAAAAAACCGGCTAAAAACGGCTAAACTGTTTCAACTAAAATTCACATGTTTTATTTAAATAAATCACGAGTAGAAAGATTTTTTCTTGGAGAGAAGTTACAAATTCAAGCCGGACAAAATTTTGCCAGTAAGAATTTGCAATTATGTAGGAAAACATATGATTGTGGCACATGGTTGGATTTTTTGTCGACCATAATTTGAATAAACCAGTTCGTTAAATTTAAAAATTTACAAATTGGAGCGGTTTCAATATGAAAAATGTAAGTAAATACTTCTTTTTTGTTTAGTTAATTCCAATGATTTGAAAGGTACTGGGCAAAAAAAAACTGTATTCGTAATCGGAATGCAATCTCAACCACAGTCGATGTAGTAATCCCGACAAAGAAATTGAAACGTATGTTGAAGAAAGTCGGACTGACAAGATATATACTAGTGATGCGCGATATTTCAGTACCGGTGATTTTATCACTGTGATTTAAAAATCGCTAATAGTGACTGCTACAGCTAGGCCACAATATCAGTGATTGGTGATTTTTCTACTAGCATGATATTTCGCTGTGAATGAAAATCACACCTGGCAATAGCTAGTCAACAAAAGTTGCAAATGGTGATTTTCCTCTATCATGGTAGAAATTGCGATTTTAAAATGTTTTATTTTGCATTGTGAATATGGTTGTTTTAAATGGACATTTTCATGCACGCAGTTTGATTTGCTATATCGCGTTATTTGCGTTTCAGTTTTTTATTTCAAAATTTGTATCAACGAGATATAGTTTGCGATGCTAAGATCTACAACCCTTATCAATCGGTTTTAGGCGGCGGCTTAAACGTGCGGGACCCCGCATTTGCGGAATTGGATTGATTCCCTAGTCATGACAGTATTGTCCGGTGTAAACCCTAAGCTATTAAAAGACCTAGCGATCGCAATAGCTATAAAAAATCACTGTGATTTAAAAATCGCAATCACTCTTTTCACTCATACTGAAAAATCACTATTTCGCCCATCACTAATATATACACGTAGATCCTGTTTTTTCCCCTCTGAAAGAATTTTGAAAATTCTATATAAATTTCTTTTGTTTGAAATGCAACCGTGGACACTAGCTGGCAGAAAATTGCAAGTTTCTCTATATGAGAGAGAATTTGGGAGCATTTTTTCTTACTATCTGATATTTTGAGTGATAATTCTCGCTGAATTTTCGACGAACAAACCTATTGTCTTCTCTACAAGGACTTTTCAGACTGACCGATTCTCAAAACACTCAAATAAAAACCAATACACATAAAAAACGTTGTAAAAATTTCCCTTCAATTTTAAGGCAGTAAAACAACGACCTTAAGTTAACATCAACCGAGGCCATATGTTGACAAGGGATGCACAATCACAGCTACACAAAATAACTGGTCAGATTTTTCAGAAATCCTTTCAATTCTGATGTAAAATATCATGTCAAAAGGCTGCAGATCTCCCATTTAGATGACCGGTTTTGCTTTTAATTTCATTTTGACGCATTTCTGTGTTGGTTCTTTTAATTCAAGTTGGCATTCGGTTTTTGGAAATTAAAAAGTTCTAAGCAAAAAAGTATGTTTAAAAAAATACATATGTGTACATAGTGCTTGAAAATATCAATTTTTCCCTTACCTTAAACCTTTGGGAGTGGGAAAAAATTATGTTTTGTAATTTAGGTAGAATTGAACATGCGCTATCTGGTAAGTCAATATTTACATGTAATATTTATTCTGTTTGTTGGCACTATATCCAAACACAAACGCATCTTAAGTGTCTTAACATTGAAACAATTTGTTATTTTCTAAGTTTGCGAATAAAACTTCACACTTAAAATTAAGACAAGTAAATCACTCTTCGTTTAAAATAAAAATAACGAAATCGGCCCAATTTCATACAACCCTGCCTGACATGAAAATTTTCTCCACGATAAGGCTAGTAGCCATTTCTAACAGATTTTGGGTGGTTTAGTCAAAAATGGAAATATATACACATATTTGAATTTTAAGAAAACAAGGCAAATAGCAAAATCGGCTAAAAACGGCTAATTTTTTTTTTGCAAATCGGCTGCCAGCTAAATCGAATTTCTCCGACTGTTTGCTATCGCAACTGGCTAAATCTAGCCGGAAAACGGCTAAAATGGCAACACTGGTTAAAACATCTCGATGGTTATCTGTCGCAGACTCTGGCAACGAATTGCCAGTCGCATCCTGAATTACTTCGTTCGCTCCCCCAATTACGATCGCGAATACGGTTGCCAGACGTACTGATTTTATCGGCACAGTACTGATTTTTTTACATTTGTACTGAATTTTCAATTCTGATCATAGAAATTTGTATTAGGGGCATTTTCACCGAACTTGTTACTCGGTTACTCAGTTTTCGACGGTTTTTCGCCATGTATTTTGCTTGTGTAATATTATTTTACTCAAACGAAATACATTACGATATTTTTTAAGGTTTTTACATAACTTTGGAACTTCCTTAATATCAGTTTTCACAAAAACAGTTATATACCATATAAATTACTTTTTTAATTTTTTACATGCAATAATTAAAAATGATTTTTTACCAAAGGTATATCTCGATTTTGGAGGCTAACTTCGAAAAACGGAGAAGTTACTTTTTTACTTATAACTCAATCTCTTAAAAAAAGCTGGTTTGGTCCAATACCCAGTCGAGTGCTGTACAGTGTTATTGATATTTACCCATCACAGCAAAATATGTACTTTTTTAACCTAACTTACAAATACTTAAGCTTCCTACTGTTTAAATAAGCTGCTTTTATTAAAACCTAAATAAATACTCGTCAAATCAGTAGTGTTCATTTTACTCACGAACTATGTGTCCTCAATAGTGACTCATCCACCTGTCACAAAATGCTGTCCCACCCGACACTAGCTAAAAATGTTTTTATTTTTTATTTTTTAATGCTCAAATATAATAATTCCATCAAAGCATAAAATGGACCTTAACATCCTTTTATCCTGAAAACCCCTGAAGTTTGTTTGTGAATATATGTAGCTGATTTTTTCAAGATCGGTCATTGGGTGCTATAAAAGACTGAAATCACTAAAATCACTAAACTCATTCGACTGAACTATTGGTGCTTCTTAGTGCTGCGACTCATTTCGGTATAACAAATTTGTTTAATGGCTTAATGAGAGAATTGAGCCAATTCATGCCAACAGCCCAGTAAGAACCCTATCTGTTAACTAATGTTTTATATACTACAAACAGTTTGTGTGAGAAATTCAAAAACATTCCATCATTTTACATAGGGCTCCTGGAGATATCTAACGCATAATCGTTTCACGTGTGAGCAGTTTTCTCTTTCTTTTACATGGAATTCGCTACTATATTATCCTATATGTAGTTGTCTCTTTTCGATCAAATATTATTATGCGATTAATAACGTGTTATACAACGCAAGGAATGGCATATGGATATGGCTAATATGCAAATGTGTTGGTTTTTATTGACAATTTTGTAAGTGTATTGGATAATGCGTTAGGTCGTTCTTGCTGGGAGAGAGCTTAGTCATTATACATGCTCTCGCTTTGTCTGCAGTGTTGCCGCGCCCGAAAAATAAAGTTTAACAAAATCTTTAAAAAAGTTTAACAAATCCCGTTAAAATTAAGCATTTATTAAAACGAAAAATGCCTGGAGTTACTGTTTGTTTCTTCCTGAGCTTGTTAAATTGGTTATAGAAATAAAAAAGCTTATAAAAAGTAAGCAATTCAGTAAGTTAAGGCTTCTTAGGCTGAGTTTTGTCGTCAAAAGTAAGAATGTTATAGTCTAAGGGCCAATTTCAAATGAATATTTATACAGTTTAATTGTGGATTGTTGTTTAAATGCCATTTAGCTTTCGTTGGGTTTCAGATCAACTTTGTTTAAATATGCCAAACAATTGGCAGCGCAGCTGCTTATTCCTTGAAATTGTTGTTGCATTTGCATGTTTGTTTACATTTTCTGCTGATCAGCTGATTTGGATTTTGTGGAATTTGGTGGGATGGATTAAACAACCTACCAATCAATCTTGGTTGTTTGGTATAAACACGGGGTTTCATATCTCATATTTAAATAGCAAAATTGGCCATTTATGTGCAGAGTAAATGTATGATCTGAAAAGGAATGGTGGAAATTAATCAACAATATCTACTTAAAAATCGGGCCTAACAATTGCTTACACATTCTTTAAGGCTTTCAATAATATAATAATAGTTATCTGCCCTTTCGCTAGTTTTTTGAATGCATGCAAAAAACGAGTTAGGCATCATGTTATCCAAAATGTGCGTGTTGATCTTGTCACGCAAATGAAGGGACCTAAAGTTATAGGTCAATGGTAATGGCAGAAGTACACTTGGAGGTTTGAAAATGCGACGACCGCAGATCGGGAATTGCGTAGAGCAACATTTGCTGGAACTTTATGTGGGATCTGGATGACAGTCTTCCTAAAATAAATTTGAAAAATTTATTGAAATAGTAACTGCTCTCGNCAACAGCCCAGTAAGAACCCTATCTGTTAACTAATGTTTTATATACTACAAACAGTTTGTGTGAGAAATTCAAAAACATTCCATCATTTTACATAGGGCTCCTGGAGATATCTAACGCATAATCGTTTCACGTGTGAGCAGTTTTCTCTTTCTTTTACATGGAATTCGCTACTATATTATCCTATATGTAGTTGTCTCTTTTCGATCAAATATTATTATGCGATTAATAACGTGTTATACAACGCAAGGAATGGCATATGGATATGGCTAATATGCAAATGTGTTGGTTTTTATTGACAATTTTGTAAGTGTATTGGATAATGCGTTAGGTCGTTCTTGCTGGGAGAGAGCTTAGTCATTATACATGCTCTCGCTTTGTCTGCAGTGTTGCCGCGCCCGAAAAATAAAGTTTAACAAAATCTTTAAAAAAGTTTAACAAATCCCGTTAAAATTAAGCATTTATTAAAACGAAAAATGCCTGGAGTTACTGTTTGTTTCTTCCTGAGCTTGTTAAATTGGTTATAGAAATAAAAAAGCTTATAAAAAGTAAGCAATTCAGTAAGTTAAGGCTTCTTAGGCTGAGTTTTGTCGTCAAAAGTAAGAATGTTATAGTCTAAGGGCCAATTTCAAATGAATATTTATACAGTTTAATTGTGGATTGTTGTTTAAATGCCATTTAGCTTTCGTTGGGTTTCAGATCAACTTTGTTTAAATATGCCAAACAATTGGCAGCGCAGCTGCTTATTCCTTGAAATTGTTGTTGCATTTGCATGTTTGTTTACATTTTCTGCTGATCAGCTGATTTGGATTTTGTGGAATTTGGTGGGATGGATTAAACAACCTACCAATCAATCTTGGTTGTTTGGTATAAACACGGGGTTTCATATCTCATATTTAAATAGCAAAATTGGCCATTTATGTGCAGAGTAAATGTATGATCTGAAAAGGAATGGTGGAAATTAATCAACAATATCTACTTAAAAATCGGGCCTAACAATTGCTTACACATTCTTTAAGGCTTTCAATAATATAATAATAGTTATCTGCCCTTTCGCTAGTTTTTTGAATGCATGCAAAAAACGAGTTAGGCATCATGTTATCCAAAATGTGCGTGTTGATCTTGTCACGCAAATGAAGGGACCTAAAGTTATAGGTCAATGGTAATGGCAGAAGTACACTTGGAGGTTTGAAAATGCGACGACCGCAGATCGGGAATTGCGTAGAGCAACATTTGCTGGAACTTTATGTGGGATCTGGATGACAGTCTTCCTAAAATAAATTTGAAAAATTTATTGAAATAGTAACTGCTCTCGCTATGAATTTTTGAGGAAAATTATCCTTTTTGACTATTTTAATAAAAATATTTAGCACAACGAAGAAAAGTTTAACATTTTAAAAGGCAGGAAAAACTTAAGCAATTTTGCTTAAATTTAAGCAAAACGGCAACGCTGTTTGTGTGCCGTGCGTAAAATAGTGTGAGTGCATATGTGTGAATATTCTACTATGAATAATATCCACTAATTCTATTTCTTGTGTTATTCAACCAATTACTTAAAAACACGAATAATTGCAAAGAAAAATAAATAATATACAAAAAAAAAAACTTTTTAATATAAAAGGCTTTTATAAATGGACTAAAAAGTAAAAAATAATAATTCTCAGTCCCATAGAATTTGTTTTGATAACTTTTGATTTTGAAATTTTAGCAAAAGTCGTTATAAACAATTTATGAGATTGAAAATGAAAAGCGTAGCGCGCATGCAATACAAAGCATTAGATTTAATTGACAATAGTCAAACTACATAACATAGACCTAAAATTTCTACAGAGAAAGTACAAATTGAGATCGATTGTAAGCGGTCGACGAGGTTGAGAGATAGATGCCGCCCTATGCACTAGACTTTTTATAGGAACTTTGCAAAGCAAAGGTTTTATAGCTCAAATGATGTCTGGAACATTGGAAGTTGATAAAAAGGTTGTGATAAACGGAAAAAGGACATCGGTAAGTTTCCTGAATCGTGAGATATGTCCTTTTGCCATATGGCATCGCCAGGGCTGATAGGGTGCAGGTTTTTCTGGATTAAATATATTGAAAATTCATCGGGTTTTTACGTTTTTTACCAGAAAAAAAGATTTGAGAGACTATTATCTAGATGAAAAATTAATGTTTCCTTGATTTTTTGTATCGATTGAGATGATTATGTGCAGATCCGATGCTACCGTTAGCATAGGTCGCCAAGTTATGCTGTTTATCAGACCCGCGCTAGCTATTGTTAGGTCTAGCGAGCTGTTACGGTTACCCAGAAACCTGGTAGGTGCGCCGTTGTTCATTGTCACGAATGACGAATCGTCTATCTTCGCAGCTAATATGCTTTCCCTACGATTATTTGTCAAGCTTGAGTACCAAATATCGTGGTATGCGTTAGAGTCAAATACCACCATACGGTTTTCACCCTGGAAAGCGCACTTATGGTTACCAACTTTTCAGAGCTGATAGAATAGTTTTTGTTTTCCGAAAATAATAAAGACCTTGTCGGTTGTGTATATAGACCAAATCGTTATGTTAATTTTACGGAATCGCTTCATCCTTTTATTGAATACTATAGTGTAAGCATAAGCATGTATGCACGTTGACTAACAAATACGATGTGTAACTAGCCCTTAAGCTATTTTGCAATTGTGTTTACACCTTAAGTTATCTGTCTAGACCTTAAGATTCGGTTGTTTTGTTAAGAGCGTGGGTAACCACCATCTTGGCATTGAATAAAAGAATCAGAATCAGATTGACTACCAACCACACTAGACGTGTGTAATTTATTAGAGAGTTCGTTTAAGCGTTTTCAATAGATACATTATAATTTGCTGGAGACTTCAATATCAACTTGCTCGAAGACAACAGTTTAAGACTAAGTGTGGTTTCTCTCGGGCTTTTTCCCACTAATACATCCCTTCCGACACATTTTACCAACACTAACAGCAGCCTACTGGATATATTTTTTGTGAGCGACTTGAAGAAATCCCTCCACTACAATCAGCTATCTGCACCTGGATTTTCCTGGATATGACATCCGAATGCCAGGAACACCAACCTCTTTTACTTCAAATATATTGACTTTAACTCACTTACAGCTGCGGTTGAGTCAGTGGAGTGGACACATAATTTCGTATCTATTAAGGACCAAACTAGTTAACCCATATTAACTGGCTTTTTGACTGCTGTGTTCCGATCAGACATAAAATAATAAACCGAAAAAGTATGCCTTGGTCTTATGCGAATATAAAAAGTTTAATAAACATACGGAATCAGGCCTACACGAGATGGAAAAGGTACAGAACACCTGAAGCTCTTAATCTATTTAAAAATGCGCGGCTTACTGTGAACAAAGCCATAAAGACAGCAAAAAACATCTTCTACAAAGAAAAGTTTAGTTCTGTTATAAATACAAAACAAACTTGGAATACTATTTAAGATATTGGGATTGGGAATTCTAAAACAAATGCTCCTACTACTCGTGTGTCTGATCGACAGTTGTTCATACACTATACGTCTTTGGAACTCTCTTCCCATTAGATTAAAACAATTAATAATGCACTGCTTTTCAAAAAAGAATTAACAAACTTCTATATTACTAAGTAGTTACATGCAGATGTATGTTCTTTTATATTGTTTAAGTAAAATATTGTTATTATTATTATTGTTTTTAGAGTTTAATTCAAAATCATTTCTGTTCCATGCTAAACAAATTTTGTGATTTCAATACCACAAAACTTATCTTCGTTCTTAGCTTTATTTATTTATAATTCTGTGACTAGCACTATTAAATAATTCGTTGAATTGTTGTGCTAGGATTGAATATCAAATAAATCAAAGTATGTCAGGATAATATCCTGCCGTGCAGCAGGTGGCGGGCGGTATATAAATGTTAAATATTTCGGGCTCAACATCGCCAAACCGGACGGCTATACTCTTATATTTTAGGGTGGGATCCCTGGGTCATTACCTTCTTCGATGTCAAGACATTGCACAGTGTCATATAGGATGGACACTAGACCTCCACCATTGTCTTTAGCAAAGGGCTGCTGGTTAACCCTACCACGGGAATTGTGGCCCACTCCCTGTGTGACCTATGGACTGAGCCGTTTCTTAGACGACTGCACCCGTTACAGCTAGCCGAAGTGGAAATGAAGTCGTCCCTGGCAAACTCAGAAGAAAGAAGTTTCTGGCCCGGGGTTGGTCCCGATTCCCGACCGGAGAGGACGTATATGGAGCAACCGGCTGCAAGGTGTTGTACAATCAACGAAAAATCGGGTTAGGTCGCCGAAACTACAATATGGTCGGGAAAACCTGGTTTTCGTGGGTAACCTTCATCCCTGGCATCACCTTCACCACAGCTCATCCGTTCTTTTGGTGGTTCGATTAATTCCCTAAGTTCGTTATATTTCTTCGAACAAAGCTCTTCTAAGTTGTCTAAGATATTTTTCAGCGATAGATGACTATAAAATTTAGTAAAAAGTGATATAAAATACCATAAATAACGCGAAATGGCGGGAAAATGATAAACAAACTTAGCAGAAAACCTGCGTGCAAACAACAAAGTTATCTCAAGCAAAATACTTCACATAATTTTTTTCTTTTCATGGATTTCGATTTAAACCCTTTCATTCGATAATATTTTTGATTATTTTAATAAATTGTAGCTACTTACTTTTTGGTGTACTAATTTTTTTGTAGTTTTCCTTTGCGATATGATTACTTCGAATCTTTGACCCAAATGTGCGGCAAATTTTAGCCCCAATATTTCTGCGTCATTACGGCCAATAAGCACTCCCATATCTTGCTTCGTTCAGTTTTTACAGACTTTAAAAAGGGGCTCTCGTGGCGTTGCCATTCGGGTTAACTACATTCGAGAAAGATGCTATGCATGCACTTTGCCAAAAGTAGGTACAATGGTTTTTTCAACCAAGTTAATGTTTGCTTTTTTCATGGTTAAAACACCGATTGCAAAAAATGTGATTCAAGTTGAACATTTGAAAACAACTTCGTATGTCTGTTGCTAAACGTGCAGAGGTGCTTGCTGTTATTTGTTGGCTTTCAGCAGGTTCGAATACGAATGCCGTCAGTGCAACACATAACTCTTATTTTTATTTTTCTGTTTTTGGTTTTTCTTAACTACAAAAATCCATCTGTGAATGCAGACAAAGAAAATTGATTCAAGTTGAACATTTGAAGGCACATTTATAAAGCGCTGTAGTTGAGTGTGCAGAGATGCTTGCTGTTATTTGGTAACTTTCAGAAGATGCGGTTTAAAATCTCGTCAGAGGCAACGTCTTAAAATGATAGCAAACATTTTTGTTTTATATATCCGAGTTATGAAATAGCATCTGTGATATGCACAATATGTGATATAAACAAAAGTGTGGTTAATATTACCCAATCATTATTGAAAGTAACAACAAAGGCTTTGTTAATATTAACCAAAAATCACGTTGATTCCTTTTCATGTTTGAATTTGGTAATATTAACTAATTTTTGGTAGATTTTTTTCTCAGTGCGAAATATTTAGATATATCTATATAAATACGCAAGCACAAATCAGTTGAGAACCATTGCTTCCTATGTTTCTTAATCGATTTGAATTGCTGTTATTTTGTTAGAAAGGTGTTTAGAAGGAGCAGTGCGCAAAGTGTTAATTTTTCACTTAATTAGTTTCGTGTTAAACTGATATCTGACTTTAAATGTTAACAGTTGGAAACATGTCAAATTAAGGGTTAAGAGAAACTACTTAAAGTTTCAACAAAAGCTAGTGAAAATGTCCAAGCCCAAAAAGACCAGCTTTTCAACATTTCATTAACTCTTATGTACAAAGAGGTGATACAAATATACCACCGGGCAACAAAAATTTAAATATCTCGACAAACAAAGTATTTACGATCATGAAATTTCATGAAAGCCTTGTGCAAACATTTTTGAACCGCATACCGCGTAGCAAATTTCTTAAGAACTTCGTACTGATTAAAAAAATTTGGCCGTCAGTGAATTTTTCTCGACCATTTCTTGTATTTTTTTTTATTCCGCGAATTAAAAAAATGTTTGCAAATAATAACATAAAATTAAATTTTTTTTTTTTTTAACCCCTAACTTCAATTGCATTTCTGCTTGGATACAAAAATTTAAAACCAACGGTTCGTCTCTACAGTATCAAACTGGACTTAATTTTTGTTGTTTTGCGAGCATGTTTGCAAGCATTTTTACGAATGTTTTAGTGCTTATCTAAGCGCCTTAAATGGATTTTTGTCTTGCTTATTTTCTTCGGCTCTGGTCATGATACACCACACAGTAACACTTTCGAAGTAAGATTAAAGGCCGGTTGTTCAATGTCTGGTTATCACTACCTCCGAGTTAAACATCATTATCGACGATTTCGATATGATACATATAACATGTTATCGATAAAGCAGCCGTTGTATTTAACCGGAGCTTGTACCTCCGATTTGTGTTAACCGTGAGAACTAGCGTATACTTACGCGGGTTGCAATGCAACCAACCTCAGAGTACAACTCCACAACAAGCCTTGCAGGCGTTTAGGGCTTTTCAGGCTTTCAGCCTGATATTAATATTAGAGCAACGCCCTAAAAACTTGCTACGGAGGTTCAGCTTTAATATCTATAAGTCATTATGTATGTGAACGATGCACAAACAAGCGCCTAACGATATGTTCACACAAAGTTTAAAAAAGGACAGCTTTTTAAAAATCAGGACATTAGGTGGGAGAAGAAAAATCTGTCAAGATACTTTAATTCGACCCTGAAATCAGGACATGCAATTTATTACAAAAAGGCTACATCGGTGGAACGAGAAGCAAAAGCGGATCGTAGGCAAGATATGGAAGCAATCAGTCAGAGAGAACACTGGCACTCGACGACTTTCCTTCCCCAAATATATTTATAAACGGTAGTTACTATCTTTCGTTAATTCATGTATTGCCCGTAAGTGTTAGTTATAATTTATGCATACAGTGGTGGCCACATAATTAGGGACACTAGTTCTTTACATTGAACATTTATTTTTTTATTTATTTTATTTTTTATTTATTTTTTAGAAAAATGTAGTTTATATCATAGTGAAAACTATCTACCAACACCATCAGCGAAAAAATTCTCAAAATTCAACGCGAACCCTTACCCAGCTGCATTCCCGAACTTTTCGTAAGATTCTGATTTAAACGTTTGAAATTTTGACGGGCATTTTATAAATTTGGTGGCCTTTTGTTCAATGTTTTAATCTTTGAGTAACATAGTTTTCGCTGTGTTATAAATAATATTTTTGTAAAAAATAAATTTAAAAAAATAAATTAAAAAAAATAAAGTAAAAATAAATGATCAAAACTTGTAAACAACTAGAATCCCTAATTATGTGGTCATTACCTTTTTAAAAACGAAATAAAATCCATTGACATTATTTCTCTTTCAAACATTAAATTTTCTTAGCTTCGCGGCGGCCCGTGTCAGCGTGCCACACCGCGTACCCCGCGCGGCCGGCGCGCACACCACGCCACGCTACGCCGCGACCCCCCGGCACCTACGGCCCCCCTTCCCCGTCTCCCGCCGTGCTGTAACGCAGGTAGATTTATTTTTTGTATACGTTGAAATAAAATGTTTATATATTTTAAACATCGAGGGCTTATATTCAATAAAATACCCTCTATCTGCACACTTTTCACAAAGATGAGGTTCTGAGATAAAAATCCACCTAAGCTTTAACTGTTNATCTGCACACTTTTCACAAAGATGAGATTCTGATATAAAAATCCACCTAAGCTTTAACTGTTATCAGTGATATTAATGCTACCTTATATAACGACAGGTAATAAGTCCCAGATGGTTTCTAAAATCACAAATTAGTTTTTGTGCAAATTGCAGATAGAGGGTATTAATGAATTCAAGCCCTCGATATTTCACATTTTTATATTTGTAAGTTATTAGAAGCAGGGATGCCAACTTTGCTCAAACCGTGCCATTTGTCCCTATTTTACTTCAAATGGCACTTAATTTTTTAATTCCAATTTTTCAAAATGGCTCTTTTGTAAAAAAAAATTACATTTCAATAAATTTTTGTGAAATCCTTTGCGTGCACTTCTTTTTCTCAACTAAAATTTTCTAATTTATAAAGGCTATTCAACAGGTTTGGAAAATGTAGCTTTATTTTGTTGCTAAATGTGAATGATTAAAAGGAATGACACCTTTTTTGGCACTTTTATTTTTCTATTTGGCACGTTTTGGCACTTTTTTATCCTCAACATGGCACCTCATAACTAAGAATAGTTGCCAACCCTGATTGGAAGATTTCTGCTTGTCTGCAGTAAAAAAGCATATAATTTGTGTTTCAAAAGTGTGTGAAAACCAATCAATTAACTTATATGATCTCGGTTCCGATTTTAAATAATCAATAATTGTTTATACCCGCATTTTGGCACATTGGCTCGTTGAATGTGCCATCTAATAAATAGTGTCGTCATTCTCCTTAGCTGCTTTTAAATGATGTCGTCACAAATTGCTGGCGCAGACATGAATACAGTGTGAGAAAATTCTTTTTCTATAATTGTTTCCTTATAGAAACGTTGGTTTCTTTTTCACCTTAGACATTCTGAATTCGTTCAAAATATGTTAATTTGAAACACAGAATTCTTTCAGTGTTCCTCCGGGGGTTTTCTCTCTTTCTTCAAATATTTCTCGTATTCCAGCTGTGCGCAGGCGTTTAGTTTTTCGCATCGTGTTTTTACATATTCGTAATTTAATTTTTTTTAATAAAATCAAATGGTGGTAGTTCATGATTGTGTGTGGACTAATATCACAACACTGAGGATTTGGCAATAACCTTTTTCTATTAAAAAACAACACTTACGGGGCAATGTTTATTGTAAGAATAACATTTTTTTCTATGAGTCGACATACTTTAAGCATTGTAGACGCTATTTCCATTTGAATGAGGAAATAGCGTCAATGACTTTATTTCCAAATATTTGTTGACTTTATTTCGCTTTTGAAAAGGCAATAATGTCAATTGACTTTATTTCGCACCCTGGTGCGACCATTGACCTTATTACCTGTCACCATATAAACGTGTATTTGGTTGCGAAACCACCCCCGTCCCAGCAACGGGTTGTGCGCTGGGTTTGAGACCCGCCACGTAAAAACCACTTCCAGTGAAGAAGCAAGACAAAGCCTCGGATGAGATCACATCTCACTCATCTGCGCCCATGCCCCGACGGAAAAGAAGGATGAGGCATCTTCTATGAGCGCTTGGAGCGCACGTACGAGCCCTGCNTACGAGCGCTGCCCCCGTCATGATATCAAAATCGTGCTTGGCGACTTCAATGCCAGGGTGGGCAAAGAAGGGATCTTTGGAACCACCGTCGGAAAATTCAGCCTCCACGACGAAACGTCCGACAACGGATTGAGGCTGATCGACTTCGCCGAGGCCCGAAACATGGTAGTATGCAGTACTAGGTTCATGCATAAAAATATCCATCAAGCTACGTGGCTGCCTCCGAATCGAAAAACGAGAAACCAAATCGATTATGTTGTGATAGACGGAAGGCACGCTTCCAGTGTTTTAGACGTACGCACACTCCGAGGCCCAAACATCGACTCGGACCACTATCTTGTTGCAGCCAAGATACGCACCCGCCTATGTGCAGCAAAAAATGTGCGCCCAAATATGCAAGGAAAGCTTAACGTCGAAAAGCTGCAATCACAACAGACAGCCAGCGCTTTCGCTACTCGACTCTCACACCTGCTCTCAGAGAGCACTCTTCAACAAACCGACATATGCGAGCAGTGGAACCACATTTCCCGCTCATTAAGTACCGCCGCCGAAGAAGTAGTCGGATTTCAGCGAGCCCGAAAGAACAACTGGTACGATGAGGAGTGTCAGGAAGCTGCAGAGAAAAAAGATGCCGCCTACAGGGCCACGCTGCGATCGGGCACAACGCGCTTTGTGGGACCGCTATAGGGGTCTGAAAAGAGGGAAGCGAGACGTATTTGCCGCAACAAGAAGAGAGAGGCAGAAATACGTGAGTGCGAAGAGCTTGAAATGCTGGCCAACAGGAAGAATGCTCGAAAATTTTACCAGAAAGTTAGGCGACTTACGGAAGGTGT
>NW_016158384.1:91093-101824 GCF_001687245.7 Rhagoletis zephyria | reverse complement strand
AGCAGCACGGAAAGTTGTGGAGAAGAAGAACCCGAGCCCGCAGTCGATGATGACGGAGTCGACGCTCCACCACCTGACTATGACGAGGTACGAATAGCAATAACGCGGCTGATGAACAACAAAGCCGCTGGAGCTGACAGCCTGCCAGCTGAGCTATTCAAGTACGGCGGCGAGGAGTTGATAAGGTGCATGCATCAACTCTTGTGCAGAATATGGTCAGATGAACGCATGCCAGACGACTGGAATTTAAGTGTGCTCTGCCCAATCCACAAGAAATGTGACCCCGTCATTCGCGCCAACTACCGCGGGATCAGCCTTCTACTTAAGCATATATTACAAGGTCTTATCGAGCGTATTGTGTGAGAGACTGAAGCTCACCGTCAATGAACTGATTGGGCCTTATCAGTGTGGCTTTAGACCTGGCAAATCCACCATAGACCAGGTATTCACAATACGCCAAATCTTGGAAAAGACCCGCGAGAAAAGGATCGACACTCACCACCTATTTGTCGACTTTAAAGCCGCTTCTGACAGCACTAAATGGAGTTCCCTATACGCCGCTATGTCTGAATTTGGCATCCCCTCAAAACTCATACGGCTGTGTAAAATGACGTTGAGCAATACCACCAGCTCCGTCAGAATTGGAAAAGACCTCTCCGAGCCGTTCGCCACAAAACGGGGTTTCAGACAGGGCGACTCCCTTTCATGTGACTTCTTTAATCTGATGTTGGAGAAGATAATAAGAGCTGCAGAACTGAACCGCTCAGGAACAATTTACTACAAGAGCGTGCAATTGCTGGCTTATGCCGATGACATCGACATCATCGGTAACAAAAACCGCGAAGTCTGTTCTGCCTTTTCCAAGTTGGATAGGGAAGCAAAGCGCATGGGTCTGGTGGTAAACGAGGACAAGACGAAGTATCTCCTGTCATCAAACAAACAGTCAGCACATTCGCGCCTTGGTACCCACATCACTGTTGACAGTTACAATTTCGAGAAAGTCGAGAATTTCGTTTACTTGAGAACCAGAATTAACACCGATAATAATGTCAGCATGGAAATCCAACGCAGAATCACTCTTGCCAACAAGTGCTATTTTGGATTGAGGAGTTAAGTCTTCCTTCGACGCCCGAAAACCACGCTCTATAAGTCACTCATCATGCCCGTGCTGGTATATAGCGCAGAAGCATGGAAATGACAACATCCGATGAGGCGGCTCTTGGAGTGTTCGAGAGAAAGAATTTGCGAAAGATTTACGGGCCTTTACGTGTTGGCGACGGCGAGTACCGCAGACGATGGAACGATGAGCTGTATGAGCTTTACAACGACATGGACATAATGCAGCGAATTAAAATACAGCGGCTCCGCTGGCTCGTTCGAATGGACACCGACGCTCCACCTCTGAAAGTATTCAACTCGGAGCCCGCTGGTGCTAGCAGAGGAAGAGGGAGGCCCCCACTGCAATGGAAAGATCAGATGGAGAAGGACTTGGCTTCACTTGGCGTTTCCAATTGGCGTCAGTTCGTGCACTCGGCCAAAATCGCTTAGGCGATTATAGCGCCAAAAAAGAAGAAGAAGATGTATTTATCGAAAAACACATACAAATAAAAGAAACCGATATTAAAATAAAAATAATAAGTAAAGTTGTTTGGGCTAAATAAACTTTGTATAACCGGCAAATAAAACAATACAGGATTAAAATTAAAGTAATCGTTCATCGAACGAACTTGGATTGCGATTATAGTAATCGTAATGTTAACTTTTTTAAAATTAGCATTACTGTAATCGTAATCTAAGTTTGTTCGATGAAGGATTACTGTAATCGTAACCTTGTGTTTTAGCTTCTTGGGATTACTGCAATCCTAATCGTTTAGTAACCGTAATCCTTATCGCCCAGCTCTGTATGCATAGCAATATAGTGAGGCACATAAAGATAAGGTCAGCCACATATTGATAAGTTTTTACTTATGGCTCATTCCACGGTAATCGATACCGAATGAAACGAAAATAAACTAAAGAATATGACTGTATTATTTCTAGTAAGTAAGAGTAAATAAATCTAACTTTCAAGACTGAAAGCCAAAATTCTGAAATTTATCTCAAAATCCGATATTTTTTTACTTTAGGTTGTACCATTTACAAACGCATATGAGGTTAATTTTTTTCAAAATTTACAAGACTGGTTTTCGTCGTCTATTACCTTTTTTACATTGTTTAAGCCGTCAGTGAAGAGAAAAATTCGTTAGCATTGTAACGGCGTAATTTTAAATTTTTCGGGCAAGTACTAAATATTTTATTATATATTGAATCAAAGCATATTTTAATGTCACACAAATAAAAAATAAATACACAAAATAGTTATTTTTTGAAGGAAAACACATCTTGGACAGTGTAAAAAAGCTGACGAAAGTAATGCTATGACACAGGGAAATATGTGTGAAATGCTTTTAAGTATTTATATGCTTTTATTTTCGAAAAAGGACCGATTATGTTGGTCACGCCCTTAACATGTCACACCCGTCACAATTTAAAGTTTGACAAACTTCAATAAATCCTTCCAGGGACTGCTACCGTTACTTATCTGCTAATCTGAAATATGTTATATATCTGTTTGTGATCAGCGACGATAAAGCTAATCATAAAGATATGTTGCTCGAGCGATGGGAAAACTTAAGCTATGCTGTCACGGATAAAAATAAACCATTACTTCGCTTGTCAGGGCAAAAAAGTATCTAAAACGGTTTTTACAGGTAACGGCCTCGGTTTGACATCATACTATTTAAAAATAAGGTACTTTACAATTACTAAGGCATACAATGGAGAAGAGTCTGATCAAGGATTATCCCGTCTTTAGCAAGTAGTGACTAAAATTCAGATAACTCGTTCGGATTAAATTGTTTTTGAAATTTTTATTCTAGGCATTGTGTATATCTCGAAAACCTATTACAAAATACTCGTTTTAAATAATTTTGTATTACAGTTTAAGAATTAAGCCTTAAAATGCCAGTTGAAATATCACACCCGTCACCTTATATATAAAAATATAGTTTATTCTATAACAAATACATGTAAATCCAAATAAGAAACTTAAAATAAATAAAAAACAAAATGTCACACTTTATTGAGAATTTTTTGCTATGCAGTTTTATAATGATAATAAATATTATTTTGCCGCTTACATTTTTGCTAAGCTTTTGGCCGAGTTTCTCCTCCAATTTTTGGTGTGCGTGTTGATGTTGTTACACAAGTGGAACAGCAAATTGTGAGAAGCTTTTTCATGGCAGAAGCAAACTTTTTCTTTCTGGATGTTGCTCTGAACAGGGAACTACCTACCAAGTGAAAGTTCACGCAAATGCTCGCATTTGTATATGGCCCAAAACGCGGATTGTGGATTACTTTTTGGCTCACACTCCTTTTTAAACACTGCTGAAACTCGCGAGAATACAATTTTCGGATAGTTTTTCTTCTTGCATCTGAAAGCATAACTCAATATATACAAAAAATAGATTGTTGCTGCTCTTGTTTAGGAGTTATGAACGTTTCAACAGCGGACTGTTGCATTACAATTTGTGGAAGTACTTTTTAAAGTTGCTTTATATTATTGAAAAAGTCTGCTCTCCTAATGCAATGTTTTCAAAAGTTGGTACACAGTTTCCTAGCTTAAGGATGGAACTCAAGAACTACGTATTCACTAGGAAGGTTAATTCCCGGGATCCCGGTCTTTTTAAGGTCCCCAAAATCTCGGGATTTTTGGCACATATTCCCGGGATTTTCGGGATTTGTAATTTGCACTGATGGCAATACCCAGCAAACACAGTCTCTAACGTTAGAGAAATTTGGATTTCTACATTAGATAACTAGGGTAATTCTCTAATCGTTCTCGAGCCGATGACAAAATTAGAGAATTACATTAGAATTCGATTCGAGAACGATTAGAGAAACAGCGCGAATTCAAATAAATGTAAATAAACAATATTCCAAATGAATTACTCATACATTATTTTTAAGTTCAAATAATTCATTATTATTTTATTGCAAATACATTTAATACAAATTTTACAAACAAAGCAAGGCAAAACAGCAGTTTGAAATTCACATTCGAATCCCATTAGAGATCAACATTGGAATACGATTAGAGAATTAATATTTTCTCGAGTCGAGAACTATGTACCATTTTTGTTGAGATCGCTATGATTCTCGATAGTTTTTCGAGTCGTTCTCTAACGTTTGAGATTGGAGAATGTGGCTAGCCCTCCAATCAGTCTCTAATCGATAACTAACCTCAATGTTTGCTGGGTAATAGAAACTCCTTTTCTTGACCAGTATTGGCTATATTTCTTTTTTTTATTTAATATTTAATATTTTTTTATGAATGTCTAGCTCATTATACATATACATAACACCGCGCGGTAGTAAATTTTTAACACAAATATTAATATATTCGTGAAACCATGGGCCAAATATAGTAAAATCGCGTTTTTAGTTTTTCACTCTGACGTCAGTGATTCAAAATTGATCTAAAAACTCAGAGAAATGTGCTTACAGAAAAGGTAGAATCAATTAAAGTTTTTGGTGCCGAAGGACTGGTAAGTATTGAAAATGTCCTTTTAAAAATTGTATCCTTAAAATTTCGCAATATTTGTTTTGGAAAAAAAATTATATGTTAAGGACTTATATAAAATCGATAACAGCCTCGAATCTCGTCCCTCTCACTTCCTCAGCTTAAAAAATTACCTGCAAAAAATTAATTGCAAAAAAAAATGTTTTTTTTTAATCCTAAAAAATTTCCTCTTGCATTTGGTACCCATATTTTTAATTCTACATTGCATTGAATTTTTTAAATAATTTTTGGAATTAATCATATCTTTGAAATTAAAAAGTCCTTTAAAATAAGTCCTGACGTCAGAGAGAAAAAATAAAAACGCTATTTTAAGTAAAAAAAAGGGTTTCAAACCCATCTATTTATTATTTATTTTATGGTAGGAGAGCTTCTCAAACAATATACAAGCAATTTTTTCGATTTAAGTCGTTGAAAAGTAATGAACATCCCAAACCCGAGACTAGTCCCGGGATCCCGGGATTGTGATAACGACATCCCGAAACTCCCGGGATCGGAAAATGCTGAAAAATTAACATCCCTAGTATTTATTGAACTGATAAAATTAATTTTAAGGTCAATATTCGTAAAAAATAGTCGGACTGGCACGTTACAGAAAAAGACTGTTACATTACCAGTGCGATATACGAGTAGCTATAAGATTATAATTAGGTTTTTGAATAGCTTTTAGTGTATTTTATGCAACAAGTAGCATGAATTCAGTAGTCTTGTAATGTGACATGTAATTCAAAGAAATTAAGAACATGATAATTATGAATACAGATTTCAAAGTTTCTGAGCTGTAGTTCGTTTCCGAAGTAATTTTCTGCGTAGAACTCGAGCTCGAACTTAGAACTGCGCCAAGATGTTGAGGTTTTTCGCGGTTAAGTTCACGAAAAACGGCTTTAATGGCTACTATTCTAACCCTTCAAATGCTAGATTCAAGTACACGGCATTTTGAAGAATAATAATAGTACTAGAAAAATAGGTGAAATAATTCCAATAGATGTTTATTATTCAATCCGAAAATCTTCTTCTTCTTTTAGCTTCTTATTTAGCTCGTTCCTTTTTAAAATAATATAATTCTCGCGATTTTTATTTTTCTACGTAACTCTTATCTTCTGAGTTTATATAAGTTAGAAAAAGTAAAATTTTAACTATGGCACAATAACACGTTGAAAAGCTTCCAATGTTGCTTCCAAAATGAGCCCCATCTTTAACTAAATAAGAAAAAAAGGTTACCTGAAAATTCAATTAGTAAAAAAGACTGTTACGTTACAAAAACTTTTTAATATTTTCCACTGTTACATTACATTAAAAAATACAGCCGACTTTATTTTCATATATAAAGCTAATCGCTGATTTTTTGCCGAGTACTTTCTTAATAACTTCAAAATAATGCAAGAAAAGCATAAAGAAGCAAGTATACTGCCAAAACATGGTGGTTCTTAAATATAAACTACCCTTTAGTTTCATGTTGTGCGCTTTTCATTTTCATTTATTTAAAGGTGTCTCAAGATTAAGTGAATTTTCATGTTTGAGAGAAGGAGATTCGTGTTAATATTGATGTTGTCCGATACCTTAGAATATGTATGACCCAGATATAATCCAAAATCTACAAAACCTCAGAAAAAAATGTTCCACCTTGGTTTCGTTTTCGCCGATTTGGCCCATATGTAGAAAACATCTGCGGTAGCTTTCAGCCTCATTAAATGTTGCACTTAGTCGTATTAAAATTGAATGGGCTATAAAACTTCATACCCAAAAATTTCCTAAAAAATCTGAATAAAACGTGTTAAATTTTGATTAAAATTTAATGAATTTTAAAAATTTTACACAAATTTTGAAACTTGTATACATATGTTTATTGTTAAATAATGGACTATTGAGGGATTCACAACGGTGTCGTATTGTTGTATGTCGTAAACTTTAAAAGCTTAAATAAATGTTTAGAGAACTTGACTTGACAACCAACTATTTTTTAATACTACAACAATTCATAGCATGACTTTGATAGTACTTTGCGAATCCCCTTAATATATTTTTTTAGGCGTTTAAAGTTAACGACATACAACAATACGACACTTACGACACCGTTGAGAATGCCCCATACCCGTTTCTCTTTACCGGACTAGGTTGAAAACTTGAGTAGAGTTGATTTGATTAGATATCTATAAGAGTTTTATTGTTTATTATCGCATTATTGTCGTATTACTCTTGGCATATTCACATGTTCATACATATGTACATCAATAAAGATTAACTGCAAATACATAAAGATTCGAGATACATAGTTGTTAATATTATGTGCTACATTTCAGCTGTTAGTTATTCCTGTGCCGGCGTGTCAACCTATTCACACTACGGGCCCGCTAAATTGGAGGGAAAGGCCTTGAATGGATTCGTGGTGCAATATGAAATCGATAACAATAATCCTTCTTATAGTGCCACTTATCAGTGCCGAACTTTTTCCGTTATCTATAATTCACATCAATGATTTTCACGCAAGGTAATTTAAAAAAAATATCCCTGTAGATATGTGTACATAAGTGTTAAAAACGGAAGGGGAAGAGCTAATTGTGGGTATGTATATATAGCATTTTCAGTTTAAATGAAACCATTTTCAAATTAAGTGAAACCTTTTTCAAATAAAATGGGGTTAAGCGAAACATTTTCAAATTAAATGAAACATTCTTAAATTAAGTATTAAACATTATTGAGTTCAGGAACAGGAAATCAACTTAACTTATTAAGAGCCATTTGCACCATGTCTAGCTAACACTTACCCCTAATTATACATCGTTATCGACACCATTCTTATAACAGGAAGTCGATAACGCCGATTATGATGTTAAGCTCGGGAAAATTGTTAATCGGACTTGATGCAAACGACTCTAAGTCATAGTTTATAAAATTAATGGAGAGCTTGTCCATTCGCCGCTTTCGGAATTTGGATGATCATTTTCACTAATTCGTGCGTTACTTTCTTCAATTACTTAAAAACATCGGGCTGGCAAAAATTTCGGTAAGCATCCATTATTATCCACCGTATTTCTTATTTCTTTGGATTTATACATTCTGGCATTATCCTCGAGCTTCCTTATAAATTTCATTCTGGCTACGCCCATGGGAAAACTTGCAAGTAAGGGCGCTCCCCAACCTGGCTACGCCCATGATCAGAGTTACAAAATTAATTTTTTGTTAAAGATAATGCCAGAATTCATAAATCCCAAGAAATAAGAGATATGGTGGATAATAATACTCTCTTTTGTTGAAAACCACAGAAAAGGCATTTTCGAAGGTAAAATTCCATGCGCGAACAACTTAATAGTTTCGAGTCTACCACCCCTCCCACACCCTTTAATTTCATTCTGGCTGCGCCCATGGCTCTGATCTACATTCAATTTTATTTAATAGCTCCTGAATAAATACTTGGAAACGGGTCGAATTCATAATAGAATGAGAAACAAATTGTTATTGAATATGAATAGGAAAAAATATATGTACAAACTTTGGCAGTTTAAAGTCCAAATATATAAATTGGAAAAAATTAAAGCAGATTTTTTACTGCTATAACTAATTCAATAAGCCTTGTTGTAAAGAAAGGCAACACGTAACAGCGATTCCACAGTAAACGAAAAAAGGAAATTTCATTTAATCTGAAAAAGGTTCCATTTAATTTGAAAACGGTTTCGCAACAACGTCAACAGGACTTGGAATTGACCCGATTCATTTCAGTTTATCGATAAATTTCAATGATTTGATACATACCGATAATTCGATGAATTTCAAAAACACTAAAATCCGATAACTCAACGAAATTCGATAACTCGACTAATTTCGATAACTGTGATATTCTAGGGCTCGATAAATTTCGATAACTCAACAATGAGCATATATTCTTTGGATACCTTTATAAATTTTTACTTTTGCAACTCCTCATTTTTCGAAAGCTATGGAAAAATTTCGATGATTCGTTAAACTCTGTTAACATGATGAAATTCGATAAGCAGTGATAACTCGATAAGCTTATATAACCTTGAAATCTCGAAAAATCTATATATTTTGAAAATTCCATAAACTTCGATTCGATGAAGCAACCAATTTCAGTAGATCAATAATTATCGATAACTGTAAGTTGAAAGAACTCCATGCATTACGATAACTCGATAAATTTCGTTAAGTCTATAAATAGTGATAATTCAAACAATATCTATAACTTGATACATTTCTTTAACTTAACAAATTTCGATAATCCCACGCATTTGTATGGCTCGATAGCTATCTATAAATTTCAATAACTAAGTTTCTGTGTCTATAAATTTCGACAACTCAATAAACATTGATCAATTTGAATAATTCGATACGTTGCGATAACTTAATTAGCATGGATAAATTTCGACAATTATAAACTTCGATGACTCGATAAATTTCGGTAACTTTTATGGCTGATTTTATTTCGATTCCTATCGAAAAATTTCAATTCAGTTCTCATTGTCTCCATTTTCGTTTTTATCTTCACTTTTGCCTTTTCTTTTTTGTCTTCATCGTTATCATTTTTTTCCTCATCTTCATATTTATCTTTATTTTAAAGTTTAATTTAAAACGCGAAGTGAAACAAAATGCGAAAACACCCCAAATTGAAAAGGTCGCAAAAACAACTTTACACAAATGCAGGGATTTTCAAACCACGATTTGGCCTCAATTTCCAACCAATCGGTTCAGTAGAATCGCCAAACGAACGGAGACAAAATTTATGTTAGCGTATTAATATGTGGATAATTCATATTTATTCAATTTGTTTTTAAAACATATGTATGAAAGTACATGGCATCTAATTCACAAATTGTTTCACATAGGAATTCATACTGTGCATGTTTCTACATACATAGATACATATGCTCCCTGCAGCGGAAAGTACAAGTCGGGAGCTCGGGAGTCGAATACCGGTACCTCGCAAATCTACCACCCATGCTTTCTGCTGTCGCATTTAACATGAAGTTGTCCTAGGATGCGCCATGGCGGGTCAGTGGCGGGACAACTTTTATCATCTTTCTCACACGTAAAATAACTTTATATAAACACGATGTGAACGTGCACTTTGGGTTGCCCTAATTATTACTATCCTGATTTTTATTAGAGGGCTGCATGAATGCATTCAAAACGGCTTATGAATTATTCATATACAAAACGAATGAATGATTTTGGCTTAAAATTTTTTTGAATTTGAGCGAATAGCTTTCTGATATTTGTGTCGACATTACAATATTCAAATAAAGTGAAAATAAAATGAATTGAAATAAATGACAATTTTTTGTATGAACATCCAAAAATATTTTTTCTATGCACATATGTATAAACATACATATGTATGTATGTATGTATTGCTGCGCTCCTATTATATACGAAAAAACTTGTTTGTAGAAAAAAACTTTTTTCGAAATGAGTTTGAATGATTTGGATGTTTTCCATTCATTCATTCACATTCTTCCATTTGAAGGTAGAAAATATAAAACAAAATGTATATTCATAACTTAGAAAATTCCAAACGCTGAGTGTTTTGTATGTGAAGTAAAATATTCAAATCTACTGTACTCTGTTTGGCTAGAAGTTTGAATGAATTCATGCAGCCCTCTAATTTTTATGGTATCCAGAATTTCAATTGTTATTTAATTACGTATAAATTATGAAAACAATTATCTGGTTTTTGCATTTTCTTCCTTAAGGAACGAAATTAGGGTTCCTATCAAAAACAGTTGTAACATTTGCCGTACCAAAATTTTTTTATAGTTTTGTTGGGCTGTGTTATCCAATAAAAAACCAGCAAAAACTCAGATTTCCGTTTTTTCTGCAGAAATTTTTCCTTATGTGGTCTATAATACCCTTCGCTTCCCTATTTAGTTATTGTTTTGCAAAATAATTCAATGAATATATCGTCGCTCCCAACGAAGAGTAGCACATCTCAAATTACCGTGGAAGACTAGCACGTTTCACTATTCGCGTCGAAGACTAGCACATTTCATTATTCGCGTCGAAAAGTAGCACATTTCAGATTCTCGCGTGGAAGACTAGCACATTTCACTAATCGCGTGGAAGACTAGCACATTTCAGATTTTTGCGTGGAAGACTAGCAC
>NW_016158384.1:89331-90988 GCF_001687245.7 Rhagoletis zephyria | reverse complement strand
TTGTTGAATATCATCCACTTTTCTTTTTTTTAAAGGTATTTTTCCCTTGTAAGCTTTAGGCAATTCACTGAACATTTTTTTTCATTAGGTTCCATTTTTTTTCATTAGGTTCAACTTCTCCTCGCTTTGCATAAAGTCGTATTTTACTGCCATGTCTACTTGATTTTTGCTATTTTTTATTGTAATTTTCCGTACATGTGATATCTTAATTTTTTGCCAATGAAAATATTTGGACAGTTCTTCGAAGGAAAATATTTCATTTGCGTTTGCGTTGTTGAAAATTTGTTGAGTTTTTTTAGTATTCTCCTGGGCTTTAAACTTGGGCCAATATGGATTTTTTTAAGAGAATTAACTTTATTTTAATTGAAGGTTTTTTAAGTAAATAAATAAACATAACATAAATAATATCACTTTGAAACGGGGTGCTCTTGATATGATACTGTATGTATATGTTTTTTCGTATTTATTTATAAATAAAGATTCCCTGAGAAAGACGCGAATGTCGAAAGGTGTAGGAGGAAAAATAAACGTTTATTTTACTTGTAATAACCGGCCAAAAGGCTCCATATACAACACTAAACTTTCAGCATGACCGAAGAAAAATAATTATAGTATAAACATACATATTTATGTAACTTTTTTTTTTTAACGGCTGCTACAACCTTATATGAACTGCCTTGCGTATCCCTCTTCCACACAAAAATCTGAAATGTGCTAGTCTTCCAGGCAAATAACGAAATGTGCTACTCTTCCACGCAAAAATCTGAAATGTGCTACTTTTCGACGCGAATAATGAAATGTGCTAGTCTTCCACGCTAATAGTGAAATGTGCTAGTCTTCCACGCGAATAGTGAAATGTGCTACTCTTCGTAGGGACCGACGATATTATTTCGCAACTTTCTCCTACAAAGCAAGACTCCCCCCCGAAAGGTTCATTTGGTCATAAAAACGTGACCTGCGAAAAACTTTTTAAATCGGATATCGGAAAGACGTGCCTCAAAGGCCCTGAAGTTCAACAAATTCATGGAACTTTTCACAAAACGGTCAATATTTTGCCTATAAGTCAGTGAGAAATTTAATCTATTTTAATGGCACTTGATGGAGTTTGTCCCCCGATGTCACAAATAGCTACAGTATATTTAAACCTCCGCATCTTTTAAAAGTTATTGAGGGTTTTTTTTTAGGAAAAGCCGTGAGGCCTTTTGAAAAATTCATCATGGCGTCTCAAATATTACATCTAAACTAACCGTTAATTAGATTTTTGCTTTACAAATTTTGTGCCACCGGAGAACCCTACACTAAAAGAGAAAATAATATATGANTCCATTCCCACGACAGCCGGTTCTACGTACCGGAATGACTCGGGTTTTACCCGACCAAGGGCTGTTGTTTCGGCGATCTAACCCCGTTTAGGTCGGCGAAATCCATCAAACGTTGCTCGACCCTAGGGCTAGACCTTCTCCGCACCCTTCTGCTCAGGGCTGGCATAGAGTCAAACCCAGGGCCAGAAATCTACACCTGCTGCGTATGCCACAGACGACTGCATACAAACTCCACCTCGGCCATGTGCAATGCCTGTGACGGGTGGAGTCACCTCCGTAACTGCTCGGGCCTGCGTACGCACCGGCAATGAACCACGTCGTTCGTGGCCCCATGC
>NW_016158384.1:74307-89231 GCF_001687245.7 Rhagoletis zephyria | reverse complement strand
ATGTTGCAAGCTTTTTCACAGCGTGAACAGAATACTACTTTGCTGAGGAGATGTTGTGGAATTTCACACTAATTTCACAGAAAGAAATTTTATATACAATTTAACAGCTTTTTCACATGAAATAGGAATAAAATACTAGGCTTAAGAACAAAGATTTTTAAATCGACAAAAAATTAATAAGAAAATTTGAAGAATTTTAGATATTGGGTATGGTAGCACGAAATGTCACAATCTGCTTAATTGTCAGGTTGTTAATATGCCGACGAAAAAGTGACAATGGAACTACCTTATTTTTTGTATCATGGTTAGAATCTATTAAATTTTGACAAAGTTATGGGCATTTAAAAAAAATTCTCACTGTCAANAATTTTAGATATTGGGTATGGTAGCACGAATTGTCACAATCTGCTTAATTGTCAGGTTGTTAATATGCCGACGAAAAAGTGACAATGGAACTACCTTATTTTTTGTATCATGGTTAGAATCTATTAAATTTTGACAAAGTTATGGGCATTTAAAAAAAATTCTCACTGTCAATTCGAATAATCGATTTTTGCCTGAAAAACAAAATCGCTTTTAATTCGGCCGAAAAGTTTTTCTGAGCCAAAAGAAAAAATACGTGTCTCATTATTTGGACCAACAAACAATGTATTTGAGTTTGGTCGAAATTAAAAATCATGCTCGTACCTGACCGGTTGTCTGGAAATGGAAAGCATCATGTATATTTTTTTTGAGATTGATAAAAGTAAATTAGAAATCATGTCCTGGATAGCAAAAACTTCATTTCTAGGCATAAACGACTGTGCATGCGGTCGAAGTGTCAAAGTTAAAGCTTGTTTTTTAAAGACTTTCAATATATTCTTGACTATTAAGAGTTTCACAATTATCAACTATCACTTTGATTTGAGTTTTAAAAAATAGCAACATGTGATGTATTTTCGGGCTCTGTGACATTCACATTTGCGTGTGCTTTACATAAATGTATTTTGAACGTGTTGTACTTATTAAATAATTGATTGCAGCTATTCACTTTGCATTGCAGAGAACTATTTCGGGATATTAAGTGATCATATTTTAAATATCTTATTCATAAATCTATAGTAAACATTATTTTTTTTACATTTAAAAAAAGGGTACATTTTGATAAAGAGGTTTTAAATACAAGCATTTATGTACTTTGATTGAAAATAGTTTTTGATTTGAGTATATAAGTTCATATGTTTTTTGGTAGTACGGTTTTAACTACAAATTATTACTCAGTGAGATATATACATTTTGATAATAGGTAACAGTGAATAGGTGGTTACAGTGATACACATATTTTGATTGAAAACAATTTTTAACCACATATTAGTTTTTTGTTAAAAAGTGTCTAATTTTTAATTAAAAAATTATAGAAATTAATTTTCCATCAAATTTAGTAGCACTGTTAAGTTTGAGGATTTAGTATTGAGTGTTGATTTCGTAAAAGAACTTTTGAATGAATAACCACGGTAGTTGTGAGACGATTGGATACTTCAAATTCAATGTATTAAATATTTTAAAGCAAGTGTCCAAAGATTTGATAAAGGAATACATATACAAATACATATCAAAATAAACAAAAGACGACTTAATATCATAAGCATTAATACCTTCTACTATAACAAAGGGCTGAATTGTTGAATTAAAGGAAAAATTTTTTGCAACGATTTCTGTTATTTTACGTTCGTAATATGAACATAAATGTAGTACAAAACTTTCTTGCGCATCCAATATAGTAATCTTCTTTTTTGGTTCACCCGAAGTGGACTTATACCAGGAAGTAGGTGGCAAAACAAATGGCAACAAAGTTGTTAAAATAAAATCTGATGAATCTGTATCATAAAAAATAAATGTATACATAATTAGCTATTCGTATAAAAATGGTTTTACATTTTTCATAACATACCGTAAGTTTCTGCAAGCTGCAACTCTATTAGTAGCTTTTTGCAAGCTTCGTTGTGCAAATTTTCTCTGCAATATAGCTCGATTTTATTTTTGAAAAATTCCCACTTGCTGGATAGCATAAACTCCTTTCCCGGGAAGAGAACATTAAAATCAATCTTAAACTGAAATATCCGGAAAATATAAGAACTCAGTATTAAGTAAAGAATTTAACATATGTAATACCAAATGGACAGCTCTGTTANGAAATATCCGGAAAATATAAGAACTCAATATTAAGTAAAGAATTTAACATATGCAATACCAAATGGACAGCTCTGTTAACGGTATATTTCGGCCATTCCTGAAGGAAATTCACAGGATCAAGAGATAACAAATCTTTACGGCGTAGACTAAAAGTTGTATGCCATTTGTCAGTTACAGCATTCCAATCCGAAAAATCTCTTTTAAATTCTGTTTTTAAAGCATTCGAAATGGTTTCGTCAAACTCTGGCTCAAACGTTAAAATGGTATCAGCCACTTCGGTTGAATGCGTGCAGCGAAATTTTGGGCGTTTTGCTCTGCTATTTGTATATTTGGCATACAATTTTCCACCTGGATTTTTTCTTCCAGTCCGAAGAATAAAGTAAAACTCCTATAAAAATTTACATACGTTTATAAGTATGTGGTCACCGTATGTATAAATGTTAACACTTTCTATATAAAACCGAAATCGCTTTTGTGAAATTAAGCAGAATTGCTCTCATGCAAACTTCGGCTTAAAACTAAAACGACTTATAAATAATAGTCGAAATTTTACATAAATATATTTAGAGTCTATTATTATTTAAAAGATCTTTCGGTTTTATGCAGTAATTGTTTATATGAATAATTTCGATTAATTTATTTTAATAGTTTTGCTTTATAACGAAAGTTTGCAAAAGCACGATCTATCTACTATCTATCTACTCTTATATTATGGTGGTCAAACAAAAACCATATAAATCAAAATTTGATTTTTTGAATTTTCACAAAAATTTTACAAATGTACCGCATTTTACAATGTTACAATATTTTTGTTTTGTTAGAGAATGAACTGTATTTGAATTGAAAATTTTTAAAAGTAAGTGGCAAACAATATGACTTTGAAATGGGGGTGCTATTGATATGACCGATACTATATTACGGTGGTCCTAAAAATATCAACATCATGGGGCACCTCTTTATTCAGTTCTAAGTACAAAATAGATATCCATAGAAATCTTTCAACAAAATACTAGGGTTTGGAAAATTTTAAAATTGCAAAAAATCTACAAAACTTTTTCTTGAAATCTGATAAATTTGAAAAATTATTGAAACCTATTTACATAAATTCATAAATTCGCTCGTGTGTCAAACCCTAGTATTTTGTTGAAAATTTTCATGGATGTCTTTACTTTGTACTTACAACTAAATTAAGAGGTGCCCCACGATGTTGATATCTTAAGTACCACCCTATATATATATAAATACATAGGCTCGGCTAATTTATTTAGTTTAATACCCTACACTTATGCACACTTTCGTTATAAAGAAACTATTTTCTCACAAATAAATAATTAAAATAATCGAATGAATAAATCAAAACTTGTATAGTAATATTCGATCAGCACTAATCTTCTCGACAAAACGTGAATATGTACGTATGTAACCAAGTGCAAGGCCAACTGAGACTATGTGCTTGTTACACTTTTCCTATACACTTGTTCACTTTTCCATATATGTATGTACATATTAGGGCTTTCGATTTCTGCTCGCACATTCTCGGTTATTTCGATACCCGAGAAATCGAGCAATCGAGTTCTCGACCGAATCTCGGTTACCGCCATTCTCACGAGCAATTTCAAGTAGTTATCGAGACATAAAAGCATATCGAAAATGTCAAAAGAAAAATTTAATTTAGATATGTAAAATGTATGAATGTATTTATATCTGTATGTAGGAATGCTAAATACTCTACTATGAAAAAACGTTTGTACATACATACATAAACACATATGTATAATAAGAATGTATTTATGTGCATATGTACATATCGATGGCTGAGTGGAAGATCGACCTATCTCGGCAGCCAGTTCGAAAACGCTCTATCTCAAAAAACTTTTCAAGAACGCCCTATTTCAGAATTCGTTTCAAAAACGCCCTATCTCAGCTGCCGATTCAAAAACGCCCTATATCAGCATATTTTCAATACATCTTGAAGTGGGATAGGGCGTTTTTTAACCGAATTTTGAGATAGGGTGTTTTTCAATTAAATTCTGAAATAGGGCGTTCTTGAAAAGTTTTTTGAGATAGAGCGTTTTCGAACTGGCTGCCGAGATAGGTCGATCTTCCACTCAGCCATCGATATGTACATATGCACATAAATACATTCTTATTATACATATGTGTTTATGTATGTATGTACAAACGTTTTTTCATAGTAGAGTATTTAGCATTCCTACATACAGATATAAATACATTCATACATTTTACATATCTAAATTAAATTTTTCTTTTGACATTTTCGATATGCTTTTATGTCTCGATAACTACTTGAAATTGCTCNATGTAAAACACAACATTTAAACAAATATAAAAGAAAAAAACACAATTCGTTTATTTCGCCCTAAAATTGCATTAAAACTTAATCAATAAATTTTTGGTTTTGATGTAAAAATACCAACATATTGACGTTTTTTGGCAGTATGGCACTTCGCTTGGCTGTAACAATATTTCCAGCAAAAGAAAAGCAACGTTCAGAATTTACTGACGTTGCGGGAATAGAAAGAAATGATCTGGCTTGTGCGGAAAGAAAAGTATACTTGTTTTTTCTTGAGCACCACCATTGGAATGGGTCTTGATCATATGAAATTTATGCTTCACTGGTATAAGATTCCCATTCCATCTCAAAAGAACTTTTAGGATTTGTTGCATTATTGAAAAAGATATCTAATTTAGATGCGTTTGTTGAAACCGGATGCATGTTTTTTGCTTTACCTGTCTCCTCTACGCTATATTCCGCACTTAACTCCGACTTTAAGTAGGATAGTATCTCATTGCGAACAGATTCATCTTCATGTCTTAATGATTTGTATCTGGGATCAAAAAACGAAGACTTCATTCGTGGTGTAACGTCAAATATGTTTTGTTTAAGCAAGTAAAATTTTGATTTCAAGTTTTCAGCTATTTTAGTTTTAAAACCTTGAACAAACTCGCACGGAACGTATGCTGACATGCATTTCTACCAAAAATTTTATCATGGGACGAACTATGGATGTTTAGAATTTCAATTAACTTTTCAATATTTATCCAGTCTATTTCTGTAATTTCAAGTTTTTGGGCTATTTGAGTATTGGTATGTTGGCGATCAAGTAAAGCATTTGATATAGGCTGTCTATTTGTTAAGATTCTGTCCAGCATATGATAAGTTGAATTCCAGCGAGTGGTATTTTTTTGAATTAAGGACCTCCTTGGCATATTAAGCTGAAGTTGTTTCTCACGTAATGCGGAGGAGGCGCCAGCAGAATGTTTAAAGTGTCCTACCACTTTGCTAACTTTATTTATTAAAGTTTGAACTTCGGCTATTTCAAAGCCCCTATTAACACAGAGCTTTAAAGTGTGGGCTGCGCATGTCAGACCATTTCTGTATTGTAGCAACTCAATTTGGTTTATAGCACTTTTGATGTTGGCATCATTGTCCGTGACT
Organism: Rhagoletis zephyria; assembly: GCF_001687245.7. Taxonomy (NCBI): domain Eukaryota; kingdom Metazoa; phylum Arthropoda; class Insecta; order Diptera; family Tephritidae; genus Rhagoletis; species Rhagoletis zephyria. The sequence goes on along the minus strand of NW_016158384.1, from coordinate 83,599 downwards.
ATTGTTGTTACATTTCTTATCGGCCAATCGTCTAAAATATATTGTATTTTGTCCTTTATATTTTCTGCTGTGTGTTTAATACTCATTTGCAAAGTATCTAATGTAAGTGTGTGTAGATTGAAGTTTTCGTCTACAAGATATGCTGTTAACGTTAAAAAACTTGTTTGCGCTAATGAGGTCCAAATGTCAGAAGTAAGTGATATATTTTTAGTACTGATAAAAAGTTTTTTAAGCTTGTGCTTTACAGCATCATATAATGCTTCCAATCTTTTGGTAACTGCTTCACTTTTTAAACAGGTGTAACCCGGCACTGCCACTTTCATAAACTTCTGAGATCCTTCACTGGAACCAAATGAAATCGGGAGTTGGTTACGTCCGATAAGTTTAGCCAACGCCTCATGTATTTCCTCTGCTCTTTCGTTGGGGATACATTTTTTTTCACCTTTGTGGTAAGGCACTGTTCGCAAATTTCTGGTTTGTTGTGCTGATGAAGAGCTTGCTTCATTACCCTCTATATTTTGGCTAGTGGTAACACAAAAACATATGTATTTATTTAAAAGTCTCAAAAGTTATAACATACTAAACTTACTCATTCAACCTGTTCGAATAATTTAAAATTTTGTGGACATTTTGAATATGCCGCATGATCCCGGTTGTGCTGCCTCCTTTGCAGCAAAGGACTAAATTGCACAGATCACAATAGGCTCCATTTTCAGTTCTTGTGGCATACTGCCGAACCCAGCTTCTCTGTGCAGGCATTTTATTTATTTACGTGATACAGCTTATGTATTTGAAAATATCAAAAACGAGGTGTCAAATAATAAAATTAGATTTCAATTTTTGCTGCTTGGCTTACTGTTTACAAAATAAAGATCAGTTCGCGTTAAATTGAGTATCGAGAAGGTCGCGAGTTTATCGAGGTTTTCGATACACGAGAATCTCGTGAGAAAGCGATCCTCGCGAGAAATTGCTTCTCGAACAATCTCGGGAAATCGAAGGCTCTAGTACATATATGAATTCACGCACATGCAGGTTTGCCTGAAGAGTTTTGCTGATTACTAATTACAAAACTCTTTTATTACAAACTTTTAGACAGTCTTATTGCGTTATTTAACTCACTGTTCTTTAAAACGTATTTAAATATACCAATTGATATTTTCTACGGCAACTGTACTTCACTCCCGGCCAAACTGAAATGAAACGAAGCTGAACAACAGCTAACCACGCCATTCCTTTTTCGTGGTTGCCAACGTTCATAAATTGAATTTTATGAAAGTATACATTTCGAAAGTGCTTTGGAATTAAAAATAATGTTCTGTATTACATATAGATAGTAAGGCTAAGTATAATTTATAATATTAGGGCAATTCTTCTAAACGCGTAAATGCCTCGTTACCATGTAAACCTCGTTCTCTTAATTTTGTATGGAAAATCGGGTTATTTACGAGATTTACGCAGTTACGAGGCATTTACGCGGTTCCATAAATACCTATATTATGTAAATCTACATCATAATAAGGATTTTTTTTAAATATATCCTCATAAGAAATATTCGTACATAATTATGTTAATCATACCGATTTCATCTTATACCAATCAAGAACATAAGGTTAAACAAGTACCTACATAATCAAAAATTTGTGTAAGCTATTTAATGCGTTTATGACGCACCAAGGTGATTGGGATTGAAAACTTGCAGCCATGCGTTCAATTAACTTGTGAAAATAATTATGTATTGATATCATCGATAAATTTAAAAACGGCCCTCAAGTTGACTTTGCCAATAAGTTTTATTTTGCGATAAATTAATCCATATGTTTTTTTCTTGGTTAAGGAATGGTCTATTGGCAGACATTTATTTGCAGCATGTGTTATAATTTTGTACAGTAGCAATCTAAGTAGTACTTAACTCCCAAAAATAATTGGGATTTTTTGGTTTTTGGACTTTTACTTGCACGCGAGGTCACCCAGTTAAAGAATAAAAATTGCATGACTTGTAAAATATAATTACGTAAGCCTAACTGATATTTTCGAACAAAAAATCCCCTTCGATCACTTGGCATCACAGGACACGTTGCGTATATGTGTGTGTATATAAATTCTAGATGTTTCTACCAGCGTTCGGACTTCACTCCGATCAGAGAGAGTTACTCCGGTTTTTGAAAAATATTAAAATCTACTCCCCCAATCCGCTTGACATCAAACATACTCCGTTTTTTCACACACGTTCTGGCGCTCTTAGCGCCGTTGTTTGACAGATAATCCAAGGTTTTCAGTAAAAAAATTGAAAGATAAGTAAAAACTTACATATAAAAAGAAATCCGCTTAAAAAATTTTTAATTTCGTTATATGTTTTATGAAAGAGTATAAAACTCGGCGGAGAATATTTTTACTTCAGTTGTTAAAATAATATAGAGTACTCATATCTACCTCAGTATCCAACATATTAATTTCGCATTGGTTCCCGTTTTTGTTTCCGCATGAATTGAAAATATATAAGTGATTTTTTATTTCAAACAACTCCGTTAAAGTTTCAAGAGGTGGTTTTCGGACATTTCTAAGTTATAAGAGATACCTATTGTGAAATTTCCTATTTAGTTTTCATTAAATAATTGTTAATATTTTATTCGTACGAAAGTGAAAATAAAAATGCAAATCTACTACAGGAATTTTGTTTTTACTCCGATTTTTGGAGTGATTTACTCCAGGAGTCCGAGAATCTTACGAAGCAGGGATGAAAAAGTAGGTACAATTGTACCTTTTTCCGACGTTTGATGACTTAAAGGTACAATAGGTACAGTCACTAGATTTTCGGCACAATCATTTTTTGATCAGATGCATTTTTAGTTCTTTTTCCTTTACCGTGCTAATATATTTACTTATAGGCACGGGAAAAGCTTCGCTTTCATTTTGATGAATAAACAATTATAAAGAAAAGGGTCAATAGGAAGAAATTAAAAAAGTTATATTATGTATTAAACATTAAACATTTTACATTGCATTTAGAGCAGCTACTACGAAAAATTAACCCTTTACTTAGCTTTTCTCAAATTCGTAGTTTTTTTCTATTAATTCAATGGCATTTGCGGTCAAATGAGCGAAAACATATTGTCAAATGGGTCTAATTGATTAATGGATTGATTTAGATCAGAATACTTATATTGAATATAGTAATATTAGTAGAAAAAACAGAAATGTTAGTTTTAAACACCATTTTGGCGTGCTTTATTAAAAATAATAAATAAGTTATTTTAAGTAACAAAAACTACACGTTGCAAGTCTAAATTTTAAACAATTTACAAAAACGAGGAAAATTCGAGTTTTTCGAGTAATAAAAATTTCGAGCTTTTTAATTCGGTTTCTTAGAAAATTTTTATACCCGAGCGCACTTGTGCACAAGGGTATTATAACTTTGTTCACATAACGGTTGTTTGTAACAGGCAAAACGAATCGAGATAGATATAGACAAATGTATACATAAATGATCAGAATGAAAAGAGAAATCGATTAAGCGGTGACTGTCTGTCCGTCCGTCCGTCCGTCCGTCTGATGCACACGATAACTCGAGTAATAATTGAGATATCTTAACGAAACTTGGTATCGTGACTTCCTTCCGCGTAGGACGGATGGTATTGAAAATGGGGAGAATCGGACAATAACCACGCCTACCTCCCATATAACGGTAATTTTCAGAAATACGAAAACTGCGATATTTTAGTAACTACTGAAGATAATTCACTCAAAATTGATATTTACAATAATTTTTAGACGAAAAATAAGAATATTATAAAATTTTGGAAAATGGGCGTAGCCACGCCCACTTATGGTTACATGTGTATATCTTGGTAACCGCTGCACCAATTTCTTCCAAACTTGGCACAGTTGTTAGTCTTACTACAGCATACAAAATGGCCAAAAAGTTTTAAAATCGGACAATAACCACGCCTACCTCCCATATAACGGTAATTTGGAGAAATACGAAATCTTAGATAAATCAATAAATATTAAAGCTAATTTACTCAAAATTGATGCTTGCAACAATTATTTACCAGGAAATACGTATATGATAAAGTTTTGGAAAATGGGCGTGGCACCGCCCACTTATGATCACATATATGTATATCGGTAACCATTCTACCAATTTGTACCAAACTTGGTATGGTTATTGTGCTTGCTACATAAAAGAAAACCGTTGAAAATTGTTGAAATCGGACTAAAATTAATTTCCATTTTTCATCCCTGGTACGAAGACGCTCAGCATTCGTGTACATATCGTCGGTATATGCAAACGAATTTTTGCGACGATGACAACCAAGGCGAACTTAATAAGGTGATGTTACCGGCGAATCTGAATTTTTTTCCGTGGAGAACAGTACGTCAAAACGATGTGTTTGTTGTAATTTATACTAATGACAGAGTATGAATTCTGCGTATAATTTGTTATTGTAATTTTTTACTTATATGCGGCTAACGCCAACTTATTAAATTCCCCATGATGACAACAAGGAAGTTTATGTTGCTTGCTTACACATACATAGAAAAATATTACCAAAGTACCTACTCGCTCGTTTCGTTGTTTATTTGAATTCTACGTGAAGCATTCACAATAGTTAAAATAAATGTTTCAACATTTAATTAAGTATGCCAATATTTTATAATCAATTTTAACATGTTTAAAGAAATATGGATCAACATTAGATTAAGTATGACAGTATGTTATATTAAACTTTAACATGTTGATATGACATTGGTACATACTGGTTTTGTTGATTAAATATTTTTTTACAAAATTCAACGTGTTTCATTTTAAATTACAAATTTTCCATACTGGTTTAGTTGATTAATTATGTATTTTATCAAATTCAATGTGTTTCATATTCAAACTCCAAGTTTCTCTTATTAAAATAGTGCATACTAAAATTGAATATGAACGTATTTATTTTTACAAGACGGCTTTTCTCTGGGTGTATTACTACACAGTTATTATTATAAGTAATTATATGTTTATTTATGATAAGAGTCAAATACTCTTCAACTTTATAATAATAACCTGCAATAGAAAGATCACCTTGTCTGAGGATACTCAATTCATTTTCTAGAACATATATGGGTCTTTTATCTGCGTACGTCTGCTCAAGTCTTGCGATAATTGCTTTAAAATTCAGAACGATGTTAAAGCATGACAACATCATATTGGCAGAACCAGTAATCCTATTTCTAAGGATACCTATAGCTACATAGTATCTTTCTGATCCTTCATTATAATACTTCATAGCAAAATTAGCAGCAGAGCGCCAAGCCGGGTAGGAAGATGCGTCACCACTAAACTCTGGTAAAGACTTAACTAAATCCAAACTACAATTTCCTGAATCAATTGTAGGATTTATTGCGACCGGCGTATAAACTTCTACACTTGGTATTTTTAATCGGCCAAGAGCCAAAGTAAGCGTATCAAGTTTAGCCGCTAATTCTTGCCTAGCATATTCGCTTGCCTCTATTTTCTCAGCTAATTCATGTATTATAACTTGCTATTGCTATGATTTCTAATACTTGCTCCCGCGATAAACTCATTTTATTAAATATTTTAAAAATAGGTAAATTACCTAAATTAATTAAATCACAATATCACGATTCGAGAAGGATATTTTCCTTTAAAAAAATGCTTTCAATAAAAAAAAACTCTTTAAAATGTTTGCGCAATACCATAAAAGTATTTGCAATCCTTGCGCAGGATATTAAAATTTTAAAAATTTTTTTAAAAAATATTTTTTCACAGGATATTAATTTTACTGATTTATAACAAAAACGTATCAATTTTGATTTTTACTTACAGTTTAAGTTAAGTATCAGCGGTAATAGATTTTAAAAACTTTCCTCCTTAGGAAACCGGATTTGATTGTTAAAATTTACTAAATCTGATGAAAAAGTTTTTATAGATTGAAAAAATTGATTGAAGATTCATATTTGCAAGATTCTTTTATAGCTTAAATTTTTTGGAGTTTAATATTGATTGTAAAAGAAATTGATTGAAGAATGCAAAGTATATTCTATTGGAGCTTAATATTGTTCGTAGAAAAATTCAATACTAATTGCAGAAATTGATTGCAGAATTCAAATTATATTTAATATTTAGCTTTAAATTATAGTACAGGGGTGGGCAAGGCCGAGACCGATAAGAGCCACATGTAAATTCCAAATGCTACAAAGAGCCACAAAAAAAAAACACAAAATTTTATTTTTCCAACAGCAAAATTACGGTGAAATGTCATATGTTCTCTCGCAAGAGAAAAATATCCAAAACAGTACGCGAACAGAAAATTTGCAGAAACTTGTAAGTTAGACGAACAGCTGATAGAAATTTTGTTTACATTCAGAAGTATAAAATTGAAAACGTTAGAAAACAAGTCCCGAAGTCTTATCCTGACACAGTCCACTGACTAAACTAATAATTACTTACTTCTTACAAGTTTAATTAGTCGCATTTTAATATTTTAACTTCCAAACCATCAAATTCAATTTAGGGATTTCCTTAAATTCCGGCCAGCTGTTTTTTGATCAGCTGTTTTCTTGGTGGCAAATTGCAGTTGGCAAAAAATTCCAGCAGAAACTAGCAGCTCTCCCTCAAAATTAAATGTCATTTTGCTCTCTCAATTTCCCCTACTTTGCAGTTTTTTTGCGTACGCGAACACAAAAAGCTGATAGTTTTTATAACTTTCCATAATTATCAGGTACGCGAATGCAACTAATTGTGAACGGTATTTTGACTGTACGAATTTCATTCTAGAGTACAGACTCACAGTTATACGTTGTACCAAAAATTGGAAATACACGGGACGCAGCTGTTTTCAACAGCGGATATTTTAAATTTGGTGCTTATTTCCGGAATTCAAGCAATACTAAAGCTTTATGTTGCATTTCCAGTGCCTTGCCTTCTTTTAATTCCAAAAACTCCAACTCATTTTCGCTTTTCTTAAAAAGGACTGTTTCGGATATTGTAAATTCATCCTCAATTATGTTACATAAAAAAGGGTTTATGAAGTATGCAAACGAACATTTAAATAATTTCAAATCGGCAAATCTTTTTTCAAAATCTGCTTTTAAATCATGTGCAATATTTTTTTTAGCAATGGAAAATGATGGAATTTCTTTTTTTGAGGTCATAAAAAAAGGCGTAGAGACTAATTCAAGTTTTGTTAATGTTCCATCATATCGGTAAAGAACATTAAGTCAGAAAGCCAAATTTCATTCTCCAATTGCGGGTAAGGTTTTTGTTATCTAATGGCCTTATATAAAGCTCAATAAAAATTGTGGAATATAATTGTTATAAGGCCATAAAATAACAAAAACAAATAACTTAAGGACGAGCACACCTAAAAGTTAAACATTCTAACAATAGAATTATTAACAAAAACCAACAACGACATGATCAAGCGTGAATTGCTGCGGAATAGCTGCGCTTGATTGTGTTGGCTTAACAAATGAAAAAGTGGGAAAAAAGCACCGATAATTTACAAGGCGAACTTAGCACAGTGCGTAGGCAACTGGCTGAGTCAGTGGGATCGTCGGTTCGAATCCTACTGAAAGAAGTCTGATGAGGAAATGTGGTGATTTCCGAAATAGCTATCACTTCTACCATTTTTTCAAATTNACATAATTGCTTTAGCGTGTGACATTGAAAAAAAAAACAACTAGTGAGATTTGCTCATATACAATAACGTATGAACTTTTTTAATATTGCAGATTCGAGGCTACGGATACATCAGGTGGTACTTGCAATGCTGGCGAAGAGTGTATTGGTGGTTATGCACGCACTGTCTACACTGTGAAACGGTTACTCGAAGAGCAGAAGGACCGAAACCCGGTTTACTTTAATGCGGGCGACAGTTTTCAAGGTACACTTTGGTACAATATTGGACGATGGAATGTAACAAGTCAGTTTCTGAACATGCTGCCCGCAGATGCGATGGTAATGAGATATTTATTTGTCTCAAACAAAATATTATAATTATATGAATATACCGCTAGACACTCGGCAACCATGAGTTCGATCATGGTATTGAAGGACTGGTGCCCTTCCTAGAAACTATCAATTCGCCCATGCTGGTGGCTAATATGGACGCAAGAGATGAGCCTGATATGCAGGGAAAATATCAAAGATCCATGATAATAGAGCGTAGTAATAGGAAAATCGGTGTTATAGGAATTATCCTCGAGACCACTTATGTAAGTAACATTAAAATTTCACTTTTAACTTGGCATATATTTTTTGGATTGCAATGCTAATTTTTCCGAATCAGGATTTAGCAAACACTGGTGACTTGATTTTTCTTAACGAAAGCGCTGCTATACGAGAGGAAGCTCAAAATTTGAAGGCCCAGGGTGCAAACATTATTATCGCTATCACTCACTGTGGCTATGATGTGGATAAGATAATTGCTGTAAACGCCGGTGACGAAGTTGATGTAATAGTGGGTGCACATTCGCATACTTTTCTCTATACAGGCGACACTCCACCTGGACCAGATACTCCTCGCGGTCCATATCCCACAGAGGTCATACACGAAAGTGGCCATCGTGTGTTAATCGTTCAAGCTGCAGCCTATGCCAAATATGTTGGCAATATAACGGTATTCTTTGATGATGCCGGTAACGTAGTAGACTACTCAGGTGCACCTATTTATATGGGGTCTGATGTCCCAGAAGGTAAGCATAAAGATTATTTTACTAATAAATACATACATATGTAGCATTGCTTCATTTTGGGGTCATGTACATACATACAAACCTATACAGTAGGGGCTCAAGTTATTAGAACGGTTTTGTTATAATTCCATTTTTCAACCTTTAATCAATAATACTGCTATCTTACCAAGCCAATCAAAGTTCAATTGCTAAAAATTTTTTTCTTAGCTTACTTCTCAAAAAAGGTCCATATACCAATTCTATAGGGCTAATACTTTCGAAGATAATTGCAATTTTAGAAAAAAATAATAATTTGTTAATTAATATATTTATTAACTTCAATTTTTTCAGCACATTGAACTTTGATGGACTTGGGCGAGCCTAAGATATTGACCAAAAATTGTCATCTTTCACACAGATTGTTTTTAGAGCACAATGAACCATATTTTTGCTATTACCAATCAAAATTGTAAAAAAGCGTATTTTCGGCGCACGCTTTTAAACATATTTGGATTACATTTACTTTATTTATTTAGCATATCTAGATTAGTAATACATTACTTTATTGAGAACTAATTAATTTTTTTGGGTTGCTTTTATGGGGGGGGGG
>NW_016158384.1:62789-73437 GCF_001687245.7 Rhagoletis zephyria | reverse complement strand
CTAAATTTATGTGTATATGGAAGAAATCCGCAACACCTTTGGTGAAAAAAATTCTAAAAAATCAACGGTAGCTTTTAGCCACTTGAAACTTGCACATTATCAGACTAAAATTGATTGGGCTATAAAACTGTGTATTCAGAAAAATTCTAACACTTCCGAGAAAAAAGTTTGAAACTTAGATGAAAATTTATTGCACTTTTTTGTAGTTTTCTACAAATTTTTAAATTTGGGTTTATATGGGTTTTGTTAGAGAAAGAACTATATTTTAATTCAAAATTCTCAAAAATAAATAAATTAACATAAGTGGCACACAATATCACTTTGAAATGGCGTGCTATAGATATGACCGATACTGTATAAATAGACATATGCTCAGAATGAATAGCGAAGTGGATAAAACTATGTCTGTTTGTCCGTCCATCTATCCGTGTACATTATAACTCTTATACAAGACAGGTACCGACTATGGGTGCAATTGCATTTCGATTACGTGAATAGTTTTTTCAAATCATTGGAATTAACTTAATTAATTAAGTTAACAAATATTGACTTACGTACGTTTTTCATTAGCAAATCGCTCAAGTGTATAAATTTTTAGATATACCGAACTTGTTTATTCAAATTATCTTCGACAAAAAAGCAACCACGTGCCACAATCCTGCTAGCAAATTTGTGCTGGAAACTATTTTTCTAGCAAGAGTTTGCAATTTCCGCGCCAAGAGAACTGTCACTTTGCGCTCTCATTGCCCCTTGTTTGTACGAACGCGATTTTACAAAAATCTTGATAATTCGTAAAAGTTGTTTGCTCGACTATCAGAACTAATTCAATGCTGAAATAACGGATTCAGGAGACGCGTTTAAATTTAAAATTTTTACAACTTACTCCCAAATTGCAAAAAATATAAGTCCATGTACACTGGTGGTAGATATAACAGAAACGCCTTATTGTGACCAGTTTTGGCTACATTTCTTTTTTATTTTACGTCTAATATTTTTTTTTTGAAAAGTCCAGCTAATTATATAATAAAATTCCTATAAATACGCTTCTGGAAGTTTGTACAAAAATTAGGAAAATGAAAAAATCTTTCGCCAATATTTCTAACTTTTTATTCAGAATTTTTAGAAAACTTTTAAGTATGCATTTTTTATACCAGTAAATTTTAGTAGGATGAAGTGTAAGTCTCATGTGGCTATAAATTACCGCTGCTTTTTTAGAATTTTTCGTCACATTTGCTTCCATATAACGAATAAACCGGTATATTTTTATGTGGAAGAAAACCGCAACACCTTTGGCAAAAAATTTCATTCCGATTACTGGACTGCACTGCAAAACTGCACTGTAAAACTGGGTTTTTATAAAAAATAAACATTTAATAAATAAAAGATTTACCTACCAAAAATCAACGGTACTACTTCAAACTTGTCCTTTATTGTACTCAAATTTAAGGGGCTAAAACTGCGTTCTCAAGACAATTCTATAAAAAGTTTTAAATTTTGACTCACATTTTTTTTTTTAGATAGTAAGTTATATTTTCATAGAAAATAATAAACGTTTCTTAAACAAAGAAACTTGCTTAAATGTCTTTTCCCTATTTACATTCTCGTCACCGTATGTTTTGAGTGTATACACTTTTGCTATAATTTTTCAAGCGTTTTTCTCTTTGTTTTGTTTTAAATTAAACTATATTAAAAAATGTTTTATTTTTATTCTAAAAACAAAATTGTATGTAACGATCAGCTGTAGTATGTTTGACAACGAAATTGTAAACAAAATAAAGTGCACTCTGCTAATGCATATTGAAAAATATTTAATTACTTTTTCAGTGGATTCGTTTGAATTTGTATGTATTTTTGGTTATTTACATGTGTGAGTTGAGTGCGGTTACATACAAAATAAGTAAAATTTGGGGGTTATGTTGAAGTGGTCAGAAGTTATAATTTTTTACTAGAAAGCGATCCCGTTCTTTTTTGTGTTACTCCCTCGCTGTAACAGTTTTAATTACTTGAACCCATACTGTATGCGTACATACTTTTACAGTACATATTTACTTCAAATATGCATGATTCTGTTGATAATACTTTTATTTAATAAAATTTATGTAGTAAACTTACCACCACTAATATTTTGTAACGCTTCAAATATTTCTGAAAACATTAACATATTACATATCGTCACAAGCTCAAAAGTCGACCGCGAAAAAATACGCTTAAAAAAATTTCAGCGCGGAAAGGCGTCTAAACTTAGTCGAAGGCGAAGAGAGATGCGGTAACCTATTTGCGGGTGTATTTTTATGTACATTCCCCAAAGAGTTTTGGGGAATAATGCTGAAGTGACAGTCCTTGGCGCGGTATATGCTTACGCGTCTTCTTCGCCGTCAACTAGATTTAACCGGGTTCTTTCGCCGAAGTTTTTTTTACGCGTCTTTTTTCATCAATGCGTCCTTTTTCGCCGTCAAAACAATGGCGCGCCTTTATTTCTGTCTAGTGACGATATGTACTTATATATATGTATACACACACGTATGTATATCTCATCAATGCCAGAGGCCCTTTTTGACAAAGTGCGACAGCCAATTTTACACACACAAAAAAATCAATATATTCGCGAAACCATGGGCCAAATACAATAGTATGGTTATCGAATTAAAGAGAAAATTCATTTCATTTATTCATTTATTTAAATCAAACACACAACCATAGGTTAAATTACAATGTTTGAGTCTTAACACTAGAAAGCTTATGTTCTACACCACAATATGGCAAATAATTAGACAGAAGGAAAATAATTAAAAAGAAGAAACAGTAGGGGAGGACAGAAAAAATACGAGGGACATACATGGAGGTTACAGGTATACATCTCTAATACTCGTTTAACAAATAGCGTAATAATTCATTTTTAAATTGCAGTGTGCGTTTTATGTTTTTAATTTTATGAGACAGAGCATTCCAAAGACGGACAGCGAAAACAAAGAACTGTCGTTCTGTAACTAAGCAACTGAATTTCATATTAAGTAGATCTGTAGAATTAAAACAGATACAAATTTTTGGTGCATAAGAAAGAGTAGGTATTGAAAATGTCTTTTTAAAATTAATTGAAAGGACATTTTCAATATCTATTCGTATTTGTCAACCAACAAATTTTAATTTTTTTAATTCTATAGAATTTTCACATTCATTTGGTACCCATATGTATTGCTATTCTACATTGCACTGAATTTTTTAAGTAATTTTTGGAATTAATCATATCATTGAAATGACAAATTTCTTTAAAAAACACCTGACGTCACTGTTGCCTTTGGGCCTTTTTTCTCCGTTTGGGCCTTTTTTGTTTGTTTTGGCCTTTTTGAAGCAACGTTCGTTTGAATAAGCAGAACTCACGGTTTCAAACTTTATACAAAATTTAGGAAAATTCGACAAATTTTCATCCAAATTTCAACATTTTGATCTGAATCTTCAGAACATTTTTGGGTATGCAGTTTTGTAGCCCATACTATTTTATTTGTTTATTTATTAAGCCAATGAATATAAAAAATTCTTATAGGCTAAGTAGACATATGTATGTACAAGTTAAACAGTATTTAGAAAAAACGAAAATTATGACTAATTATACTATTTATTAAAAGTATTCAAAGATTTCAAAAAACGATCTTTTGAAAATGAAAAATCTATCTCAATAAATTTGGAGATTCTATTGAACTCAATTAGGGCTCGAGTAATAGGAGCATTTTGAGCATAAAAAAGCTTTACAAAGACCAACATAGAAACACTCCGGACTACGAAGGGCTCTAGCCGGAATATTAAAGAAAATCCTCCCAATCCAAGGGTGGGGATAGGATCCCAGAAGTGTAAATTACGCAACGCAAAGTATAAGAATACTTTCTGGATTCGCTCAGTTCTAGCAGTATGACGCGTATAATAAGGAGACCAAATGAAGGAGGCATACTCCAGTTTGGAACGCACAAGCGCAGTATATAAAAGCTTTAGCGTGGAGGAATCGGAGAACTCCGGCGTAAGACTTTGCAATAATAAAATTTATGTGGCTTGTAAAGGCAAGCTTAGAATCGAATATTACTCCCAAATCTTTAATTTCACTCACCCGTGACAGGGGCGAGTCAGATATGTGGTAATAGGTGTCAATGACATTGTCACGCTTGGAAAATGTTAAATGGAAACACTTGTTTATGTTCAGGGACAAACGCTTGTTGTTACACCAGTTACATTATCTAAATCGATTTGCATCAATGCAGAGTCATGATAGCTTCTGATCAACGAGTAGATCTTAAGGTCATCTGCATATAGCAAAAATTTTGCTGACGCGAAGCAAGAGCAAATTTCGTTGATAAACAAAACAAACCATAACGGGCCCAGAATACTACCTTGTAGTTCCCCAGAACAAGCAACAAAGAGAAAAGATCTAACGTCGTCAACAACAACCATGCAACGACGATTGTGCAAGTAAGAAGCGATCCATCTAAGGAATACTGAGTAGAAACCAATGCATGCTAATTTTTTAATCAGGATCACATGGGAAACCCTATCAAAAGCTGCGATACAATCGTCTGAGAATACAGCTAAGTTAGATACTGTTGAGCGGCCTGGAAAGAAACCATGCTGCTCTGGGCATACCATACTTTTGACTGCGAAAAGCAATTTGTTTTGGATGATGCACTCAAAAAGCTTTGCCGTGGCGGTAAGGTAGGCCTGTAGTTGCTAGTATCGTTTTTATTACCACTCTTAAAAACAGGTGAGATGAAAGCCAATTTCCAGGTATCAATAAAAGTACCAGAAGATAGGGATTTGTTGAAGATTAACTAAGGAATTACACCGCTTGTACAAAACCGCAGACAAACCATCAACATCAGTGTATGAGGAGGGTTTTGTGTAAAAATTTATCCAAGCACACGAATTTCTTATTATATTCCAAGGAATGAAACCGAAACCCAAACCGTTTAAAACCGTTTCGTTTTTCAAAACCGAAACCGAAACCGTAACCGTTATCTTAACCTGAAAAGGAACGATACCGAAACCATTTCAATCACAGGTTTCAATCGGTTTCCAGAAATTTACAAAAATAATAAATCAAAATTTCTTTGAAATAAATGATTTATTTAACCAAAATCAGCAATATTTTGCTAAAATTCTTGTTAAGTAGTAAATAAGTATGTCAAAGTAACTTTTCTCAAAAAGCTACTAAAATGGTGCCTAATAAATTAAATCTCGGATCTGGCATCGGATATTTGGAAGAAGTCATTTTGATTTTCATTTTCACGTGTATAGTTGTAAAGGACACTGAAATGAAGGGGTTTCATAATTATGTAGTAAATATATGACGAAAATAACAATTATATTTTAGTTTTCATACACCTTTAGTTTTACAGCAAAAAGGAAACATTTAAGTGAATCTGGTGATAACGTTGTTGCTGTGTATCTGTGTAGTTTTCAGCGAAAACTGGTTTTCGTTTGACAGATTTTACATGGACGAAAACACAAGTTTTAGGTCGAAAACCAGTTTTAGCAACGCAAACATGTTTCCGATGTCGGTCAGAACATGGTATAAGTGACAAAAACAAGAACAACGTGAATCAGCTGTTTCTCGACTTGTGGGCACGAAATTTGGGTTTTTGCGTTTCCGTACTTCTGAACTTTGTTCCATTTTTGAAAGAAAATGTTTCTCTTATTCTCTAATTACCAAATCCGGTCCGGATTGTTAGGGAAAGAACCTAGTGTTGATATTATCAGTGAACTGTAATTTTCAATTTTCTTTCCTCAACCTTTAAGACATTGTGATTTAAATAATATCAACAAAATTTCTGTGAAAAACCGAAACCGGAACGAAACCGAAACCAAAACCGAAATAAATTTTGAAGAACGAAACCAAAACCGAAACCGAAACACTTGGCAAAACCGAAACCCAAACCGGAACGTTATTTTGAATCGGTTTCATTCCTTGTTATATTCTTTATATATGTAAATCGAAAAATTCTGAATTTCGACTTTATTTGTATTTTCGTAGAAATTGGTTTTTCTTATTTCGAAGTTTAATCAAGGCCGCATTGTGCCAAGGTACTTTATACTTCTTCGTTTCCAGAGGAATTACACTTTTACAAACGTTTACGACAGTGGCTCGAAAAACCTCAGAACACTCAGAAATTTCGAGATGATGGAGCAAGCTGTCCCAGTTAATGCTCAACAAGAGATTATTCAATTTCCACAAATCGCATCGCTTAAAATTAAAAGAGAAATTTGAATTAACATTAATAGTTTTAGGATATTCATAAAACTCAAGATCGAGAACTATGTAGGGGTACATGATGCATATCCGATTTTACAATAGATAGATTACATTCATTCAAAGAAAAATGTACACTTTTACTTAAAAATATCAGATCTAAAGTGTGCCCAAGTTTATTCTGAAATAATTTGCGTAATATCGATACTTAAAAAGCTATCCACTAAGTATATTTCACTTGGACTATTGACATCGCATGCTATAAAAGCTGAGTCGGAAATGATTTTTGATCAGCTCACATAACATAGGTCACAGTCACCCAGGACGCAAAGACGATCTTCACCTACTTTGTTCAAAGCCAAGGCTAGCACGTTGTCCACATAAGCTGTGTAGATAGTGTGGCCTCTGCTAGGCGGAATATAACAAGCACAAACAAAAACAGAATGAGAACTCCCACCGATTTGCACACAAAGTTGGTCGAGCAACGCATCCTTGTTTTCAAGTGTCACAAGAGAAGCGTGATGCTTGCATTGAACGGCGATGAGAGCCCCCGCCTCTAGCGGATCCAGTTAAATTAGTATTTCTATCCTTGCGAAAGACGGTGTTAATGTTAATATCAAAGGACTCCTCGCTCAAAAAGTTTTCGTTCAACCACGTCTCAATAATGGCAATAATGTCATATTCTCGATGTGAACTAAATAATCGCACAAGTTGAGATTTGGTTCTGATACCAGACATGTTTTGAAAATATATCTTTAATCTGTTACTTCCCCCACCTGTCCCGATCGATCGCTGTTGGATTCCACTGGCAGCGAATCGTTTTTTGGAAGGAAATTAAAAAGACTAACAATCACGTTATTAGGCCACAGCTCGGGCAGTAATAGCTTCGAATAAGAATTTGCATCCACGCCCACCTTGAAGTTAACACTCTTTAGAGTTGTAGGATTAACGCCCTTTTTTATAAGTATGTAATAAAAGATAGAGTTTTCCTGAATGCCAGTATGCTTAGCAATATATTTTTTGAGATGACCAGCGGTAACTGAGGACGAAAAGGGGGGAATGTGTAACCATCTCATTTTCGTTTTTGATACAACACTTAGTTCATTATTGTTGCTTGATCCAATAACTAAAAGTTGTTTCAGCTTACGTCTGTTATCCTTGGGAACAGTTTTCCACATGGGGCTTTTATCTACATTCGGCGTAGAAGCATTAGCATTATGGACAAGCGGCATAGGGGACGAAGCTGGTATATGAGCAGCAGCACTAGCATAAGACGACCAAGCTTGCAGAGACATTGAACGCTGGCCAGCAGAACTCAATGTCGTTAGTAATCCTGTTACCATAGTATTAGCAGCCGGCAAAGACAGCATCGTAAGCAATTGAAGTTGTTTGCGAAGATGCTGGTAATGACGAAGATAAAGCAGCAGCAGTCGGCCGAGACTCAGAAACAGCAACACTAGGTCCTCTTTCAGACACGTCAAGTCTTGAAAGCAATTTTTTTCGCATTCTCTTTTGTTTTTTCTCTTTGCTTCCACACGCGTCAACTTTAATTGAATTCAAGTCCCTGGCCTTTAAATGGGAAGCAACGAAAAGATCAAAAGAGACTAGAAAACTTGAAACGAATTGACGGTACGGAGCAAGGCAAATTTATATAAGGTGGTGTTGTTTCATCAGCTGTGAGTAGCGTTTGATTGTCAAAATTTTGAATTTCGTTAGTGAGTGAGTGAAAACGTGAGAGTGTTTGCAGTTTCTGTCGCCCTTGTTCATTCGGGGAAGAATAGCTGAAATTTGACAATTGCCCGCTAAAAGCAAAAACAAAATACAAGTAATTGTTGTATTTGTTCAATCGATACCACCTTATATGTATTCGCCTTGGTACGGAGGTATCTGTACTCTTCCCCTCTCTTCTCACCTCCTTCACCAACGAACGAGCAGACTTGAAAGCAGTGATCGGACTTCTACCACATTGTGGTAGATCTACCACTTTTCGGAGCATCCACCACATCTACCACACAAGGTCTGATATCTACCACATTTTCGCATTTTTGAGTAGTTATAATCATGATACAAATATAGTAAGGTAGGACCGCACTTTTAAAATTCTTGACGCTTCCAAGCAATTTAGTTTTTAAATTTACTCGCAAACTCACACACACATTTTCATTTTTAATCTCAAGCAACANGGTTTTCTCTCTCGAAATGCTTCTAGTGTCAAAGAAATCAAAATAAACAAAAGAAAATTTATGATTTGAAATATTTATTTATTCAGAAGTTGAAAAAACTAAAAAAAATGGAAACGAAAAATTAGACTCTGCTTTAACGGCTGCCCAAATTCCGTTTCCTCTGCATGCAAAGCAATCTAAAGATCCTCAAGTTCCCGCAACTATCGTATATACAGCAAAAATGGATCGAGGTTTGTGGTGTTATGATATGAATATCGATAAAGAATTCAAAAAATTAAATCTGAATATTGGTCTAATTTTCTATTAAAGAATTAACACTTTGCACTTTAATAAGCACATCATTGAAGGCGCGTCACATACAAACCTAAGATAGTACACATTTCTGCGCTTTAAAGTGCAAAATATTCCATTGCAGTAAGGTTATAGTACGAAATAGATTTGCAAGAAACGGTACACTAGCTAAGGCTGAAATTCATGTTTTATTTGCGTTAAAAATTTGTTTGATGTTAACAACAAAGCTTTCAATAGAAATTTTAGTAAGGTAGCGTCACGTCAGATACTGCGGCTGATAAAAAAAGCAGGACAGATTTTTACATTTTGGAATTTGGAAAATTAACTTTAAATATTTTAAATATTACTAGAAAAAGCTTTATACAAATAGTCTTGGCCCAATTCCAAGAGTTTTAAGTTATGACATTTTCATTTTATTTTCTTATATTTTGCCATGCAAATGTATCATTATCCACATAAACTTTGTAATGTACATTTACGATTCGATACGATACAACGGTTCTGGTACTCGATTCCAAAAAAAATATCGTTTGAAAACTTTCGAGTAGAAAGTATCGGTATCGAATGGCAAAGATATCGATATTGTATCATATCGTATCGAAATTCGTGTCCCTAATAAGAAGAATAATAGTGTACAAGATTTCGCATTCCCCGCGGCGATGACATTTCTCAAGTAAAAGTAAACAAAGCCCAATTTTCTCAATTTCTCAATTTTAAATAACTCGTCGGGAAACGTGATTTTATTGTGTTAAATTGCAAAATATATGATTCATAAAAAAAACTAATAAAGAAAATGTAAGAAATCGGCGATTTTTGTGGAAGTATTACATTACAGTGCAGCTAAAGTTTTTAAGGCGCTGTTTACTTTTATTTGAGGATTCTCAAACTCGGCAAAACCCTACAGACTCGAATTAAAAAGTTTTGCAGTTTAGGTGAAACCTTGCAGATTTTTTTTAATCCTTGTAAAAAGTTTGGTCCGAAACCTGATATCTACCACATGTTTACTTGACGTGTCTGAAAGGGGACTAGCACTTGAAGCAACGGGTACGGGAGAACAACCAGTGCGCGAAGAGCGACTCTCATCAGCAGGTATAGTGCTCGTATTGATAGCAGCCACAGCATTCGAACCCGACCTCACACTCACAGTATCAGTGATCGTGGCTGATAAAGACGGAGAAGTAGAGGAGACGGAGGAAACAGCAGCAGGCATTTAACAGGCAGTGCAAGCTGTGCTAACGACTCCTTTGTTGTTTAAAGCACTTGTCATTAGGCCACATAGATGTTTTAAGTCTGACGTTAGTGACAATATATTCGCATCATTATTAGCGAGTTTTGTTTGCATTGAAATTGTTTCTGCCCGCAGGGCATCGAACTTTTGCAATAGTTGTTTCCTATTTTCATACAGAGAATTCACCAACGATACCACTCGCGCATTCTCATTTCGAAGAGCAGCAATTTCTCTGACGACAGTAAGCAAGGTAGCTTGCTGCTACCATTTAACACTTTCGTTTGCTATTACGATTCTTTTGTTTATTTCCGACTCGGAATATGAAGAGTGTACATTAGCATTATCAGGCAAGGTAACTTGCTGCTTATTACCACTATCGTTTTCTGTTACGATTGTTTTGACGAAAGAGAGTTTACATTAGCATTATCAGGCAAAGTAGCTTGCTGCTTATTAACACTTTCATTTGCTGTTACCATTGTTTTTTTTTATACCCGAGCGCACTTGTGCACAAGGGTATATTAATTTTGTTCACATAACGGTTGTTTGTAACAGCCAAAACGAATCGAGATAGATATAGACAAATGTATACATAAATGATCAGGATGAAAAAAGAAATCGATTAAGCCATGTCTGTCTGTCCGTCCGTCTGTCCGTCTGTCCGTGTACACGATAACTCGAGCAAAAATTGAGATATCTCAACGAAATTTGGTATGTAGG
>NW_016158384.1:55670-62293 GCF_001687245.7 Rhagoletis zephyria | reverse complement strand
TTTTTTTTTTTTTTTTTTTGACTCGGATGAGGGAGAGTTTATATTAGGTTTCGCAACCAAAGCATTAGAGGGTAAAAACGAGCGAGAGTTACGGCGATGATCCATGCATGTTTTACAAAAGAAAGGCTTTTCAGCTGCGCGAAGACACGACACCAACACATTTAAGTGAAAATACTCTTTGCAATTAGCACACAGCACCTTCGATCGATTCCTATCAACCTTTTGCCCGCAAAAGCACGGCATATTTAATTTCGATTTTAGCAATTAATTTATTGCAATTAAATCACAAAATTATGAGTCAATTACTACGTTTGTACGCACAGAATAATCGACTTAATTGAAAGCGCATTGACACCGTACACATTTCGCTCTAGTGTTTATACTTACGGCTTTATATCGGCATCAAATTAACCGTCTTCAAAAGCAAACAAAATTAGCTGTTTTCATTTGACATTTTATAAGTTAACATAGTGGAAAGTGATAAAAAACTAGTTTTATTCGGCATTATAAAATCGTGGCAAAGAAAAAGAACGATTATTATTAATCAGCTTTTAAATACTGATGCGATTATTTGGAATTTGAGCGGAACAGCTAACCTCCAATTCGCTTTGAGTGAGAGCGGTGTTTATACACTCTTTCTAATTGTCTGGAGAAATAAACTACCGATTTGAAATGGAGTGTGAGCCAAAACACTTCGCTCTTTCAAAGCGAATTGAAATTCAGTTTATACATATGTTTTGCATCGCGGCGAAATGAATTAAAGCGACTTATGCATGCGTATAAACGTAGTAAATGTCTCGAAATAAAACTTAGCACCATACTGAAGCACGTGAAAGAATACTAACTTGTAATATAGCAGATAATATAAGAAAAAGTGGAGCGATATAAAAACACGTCCACACAGTACGACCGTTGCTTTATTTTTTATTTTTTAGTCTAATGAAGTGCAACTTTCAACCGTCTTAAAAATTGCGTTGATTTTTGAGAATTTTTGTTTGCTTTTGCAGAGTTCTTTTTTTATATAGCAAGAGCAATTTACAAAAGCTGGCGTTGATTTTTTGAAATTTTGTTGCTTGCGGTCTAACGCATATTCCCTGCAGGGAAAGCTACTAGTTGTGAACTAGAATTCTACCGGTTTGCGTTTCAGCCGAACTAGTTCACGTTCTATCCTTTTTCAATGTTAGCGACTGGTATTTTGAACATTGCGATGTCCTACGAGATGTCAATTGTCAGGCTATGCATCAGCATCTACTAGTATAAATACTAGTAGCATCATACCAGTTGATGAGATAGTCTGCCAATTCATGCCCCGTGAAAAGCATAAGAGTGCCTTTTTGCTCGCGACGCTCCAGCAGTCACAATGGCCGACAGAGCAGAGCACTCGCATGGTTAGCCTGAGGTCCCAGGTTCAAATCCTGGCGCAGGGAAACTTTTTTATTTTCTATTTTTTATTTTATTTTAATTTTTTTATAAATTTATTTTTTTGTTTATGCTGTTTATTGTAATTTTTAAATTTAATAAAAAAAAATTCTGTTTAATTTCTTTGTTTTTATATTTCTTTCTAAATGCTTTTTTGCAATGCAATTAGATTTTCAAATTTGTTATTTATTTATAAACTGAATAAATTATTTTTACTTACATTTATTTAACTTTAAAAATCTTAACCACCTCCAAGCAGCCTCGAACCTGCGATTTCAGAACCAGAACCAGTAGTCTTCACGTGACGCCACAGCCGACATTTTTAAGAAAAGCAATTCATTGCGTTTTATTTTTGGCTTTGGCAGTTCAAAGGCAGATGTCGTTGATCGCCTAAGTTCATCGAAATTGTCGAACTGGTAGGCACATAATAGTTAATGAACTAGTATTTTTTCTAACTGGTTTGGCTTTTCACTGCAGGGTTATTTCATAAGGAATTTATACTTGTATGGGAAAAAGTACAAAAATCCGTCACTATAAAAAAATTCTGAAAAATCAACGGACTTTTTAAGCCGTTGAAACTTGCCTTTATTAGACTAAAATTGTATGGGCTATAAAACTGCATACCTAAAAATTTTCTAAAGATTCAGATTAAAAATTGCAATTTTTATGAAAATGAATCGAATTTTCATAAATTTTGTATAAAGTTTGAAACTGTTTATATGGTTTCGGTTAAAGCATGGACGCTATTTTTATAGAAAAGTAACAAAAAAAAATTGTTCGAAAAACATTACGAATATTAAAAAATGAATCAATACCTGGTCACTTGTTTGTCCCTGTATACACATATTTTTGTTGGACGGCAAAAATGGTAAATTTTATTTTATCTTGGGCCTTTTTACTTGTATACACAAAATTTTGATGAAGTGGCAACCGTGCCTGACGTCAGAGAGTAAAACTAAAACGCAGTTTTACTATATTTGGCCCATAGTTTCATGAGTATATTATCTTCTTCGTGTTTTGAAATATTTTGTTTGTGTCGGACGGTGTGCACAAGGGTATTGTAACTTTGTTCACATAACGGTTGTTTGTAACAGCAAAAAAAAGCAAATGTATTCATAAATGCTTAGAACGAAAAAAGAAATTGATTAAGCCGTGACGTCCGTCTGTGCACACGGTAACTTGGGTAAAAGTGTAGATAGTTTTCAGAAATACGAAATCTGAGGCGTTTTAGTAACTACTGAAGCTTATTCAGTCAAAATTGATTTTTACAATGATCTTTTAGGAAAAAATAAAAATATTATAAATGTTTGAAAAATGAGCTTAGCCACGCCTACTTATGGTTACTTGTGTATATCTCGGTAACCGCTCCACCAGTTTTTCCCAAACTTGGCGTAGTTGTTTGCCTTGGTAAAAGATACCAAACGGCTTTAAATCGGACTGTAAGAACGTTCATATCGTATATAAACAGTACGAAATCTTCGATAAATCAATAGATAAATATTGAAGCTAATTTATTCAGACTCCATGTTTGCAATTAATTCTTAGCAAAAAATACGTTGAAAACAATTTTTTTGGAAAATGGGCGTAGTAACGCCCACTTATGATCATATATATATGTGTATTTGGTAACTGTTCAATCAATTTGTATCAAACTCGGTTTTACTTGCCTCGTAAAAGTAAGGCGTTGAAAATTTTTGAACTCGGACTAAAATTACGCACACTTTCCATATAACGGTATATTTCAGAACTGCTGAGACTTCGATATTTCGAAAATGTTTATTAAAATATTAGGTTCAAAATGCTAAGTGGAGTTGCGTTTGAACTTGTAATCCACATACATATGCCGAAAACCATATAATAAAAAAGGCTTAAGTAACTTTCTGGCTGTGATTGCAAAATCGAAGGTATCCTCATGATACAAAAAAGAAGGTAGTTCCATTACTACTATTTTTTGATTATAAAGCAGATTTTTGACATTTATCCAGATGTAAACATTAAGCATAGCTTTGCCACATTGAATTTTTTTGATAGAGGAGGTTTTCTTTTAAATATTTGGGAGTAAAATTTACATACAAACAATAGTAAGTTGATGTGTCGATAGTCAAATTTGAAACTTTTTCTCAAGCGTTTAAAACATCCTTTGAATAATAAAGGGTGAACACATCAAAACTGCGACACTTAGAGATAACTACCAGAAACAAACTAGAAGGCTTTGAAATTATTTTTTTGTATTATATAACTTGGAAGTTTATATGTTATTAAAATGTTAAAATATTAGTTATTATTTACTCCATTTACATCCAAAAAAATATAGAAAAAGGTTTTTTCTTAACAGCGGTCGTCCCTCGGCAGGCAATGGCAAACCTCCGAGTGTATTTCTGCCATGAAAAACAGCTTCTCATAAAAAATACAATCGCCGTTCGGAGTCGGCATAAAACTGTAGGTCCCTCCGCTCTGTGTGACAACATCAAGGCGCGCGCCACAAATCGGAGGAGAAGCTCGGCCAAACACTAACATATGTGTAAGCGCCAATCTATTATTATTATTATTATTATTATTTACTCCATATGCAAGTGATCGGTATTTTCATCGCACACGCGCCATCATGTTCTGCACGACCGCATCATCGACTTTACGCGATGCGCACAACTACTTTGTTTTGCACTCTTCAATATTTTTTACTGTCTCCCCTGTTTTCTTCAAGATTCTTTTGACAATTGACCAGTATTCCCCAATAGGACGTAGCTCTGGGCTATTGGGTGGATTTCAGTCGTGAGGTACAAAATGTGTCCTTGGCATAGTGGCAACTTGCCATGTCCGCCTAGAACAGTGGCCTACTACCTTATATGTTGATAACTGACAGAAGACGCTTTTTGAGGCACGCATGCCGATAAACTTGATCATTCATTGTCCCGGATGGGGAAAAAGGGCTGCTCTTACGGCCACAGGAACAAATAGCTTGCCAAACCATGTGGTTTTTTGGAAATTTGGACTTCATTTACAGCTTACGACTTGCAGCAGTATATTTTGAATTTTTAAAGCAGTAGGTTTCGTCGTCCATAACAATGCAGTTGTATTTTTTAATTTGGAATTCATACAACTTCCGACTGCGGGATTACGTTGTAACATTCTACTTTGCGCCTCAGTCTCAATGAAGCTTTCCGCTTTACCTTTTGTACGAAAAACTGCGATCTCCGTACGGATTTTGCAACATAACGCGACAAAACCTTCGGATCTCGCGAAAACGCACTGAGGACCTTCCGAGCACTGTTTTTATCACTTTGACCATACCGCTCCCTGGTTTTCTCGTAACTGCCAGACCTTATTTGTACCGATTAAAACCCTGCAAACTGTCGAATAATGCAATCTTAAGTTTTTAGCAATTTTACGTGTACTTAAGGCCGGATCATTTATAAACTCGTTCAAAGTGGTTTGTCTCGTTTCTAACTCGGTTGCCATTTTTAGCTCAACTAGGAATCAAATTCAAATGAAATTTCTTCTACGTCCAACTAAGGTTATGGTCAACTTATGGTATTTAAATTTCAAAATATTGAAATCTTTTTGGGCTTCCCAAAGTGTCGCAGTTTTGGTGTGTTCACCCTTTATCGATGTGCAGAGATGAAGAAATAAAACAAAATCTAGTTTTGAAACATTTATTTGTTAAAAAGCCGTTTTTCATTTTATTTTAAACAAAATAAATAAAGTATTTGTCAATGTTATTGTGGCTTGTTAACATTTTTATTTTTATTTTTAATATTTTTATTGAGCTTTGTACCACGATTGTTTATTAGGAAAAATTGAAAAAGCAACAAAGTCTAAGCGGTAGAAGTTATAGCACTATTTCGGAGATCACCACATCTCCTCATCAGACTTCTTTTTNATTTGCCGCTATTTAAACTCGACAGCGTGGTTGTTGTTGTCAATTCTATACATCCATTTGCTTATTTGCTTTTTTGTATAGTTTCAGGCAGGCTCTTCCTAAACTATGTATTTGTCAATGTTATTGTGGCTTGTTAACATTTTATTTTTAATATTTTTATTGAGCTTTGTACCACGATTGTTTATTAGGAAAAATTGAAAAAGCAACAAAGTCTAAGCGGTAGAAGTTATAGCACTATTGGTTATAGCACTATAGTTGGTCACAATTTAGAATTCTCCGGAAGTGAAGTATCTATGTATAAGTAACTCTGGATACAAAACTATCGTGGAATAACACAAACGGCAATAACGCAAATTTGTATGTGAAATAACACAAATTTGCTTTATTCCGTTTCTCGCTGAGCAATAAGACCGATTTTATACTTAACAATTTGAGTAATAAAGCAAAATAGTGCACATGTGTAGGTAGTCCCCCAGTTATATTTGACAAAAAGTAGTACATGAACAAGTTAAATGGACGGATTTGTAGGTATACCATTTTGAAAGTGCCCGGCGTCGCGGCGGTCCGCGTTCGACGTCGTGCTCGCGTCCCCCGCCCCTCCCCTCCTTTCGCAATTATGTACTGGCGGCATTATAACCGTTTAGAAAAAAGAATAATAATAAAATGACACCAGTTCACTTCTGAAACTGCTTTTTAATGTCCAAGTAATGGGAATTATTGTGTATGGTTGTTGTTGTTGTTGTTGTAGCGGTTACAACAACCCCGCCCAGGACGGTTGGTATCTCAGTCGTTGTCGTCAAGTTCCACTAACGGCAGCCCTAGGAAGCGTGCAGCTTCTGTGGGGTTGCTCCACAGGGACAAGGCCGTTAGGGTTGTCGGGTTTTCCGGGCATGCGAAGAGATGTTTCGAGTCATGTGGGGTCTCTCCGCATGCCGGACACTCATTCGGCACATTCTAATTCAATCTACTCAGGTAGAAGTTTAACCTGCTGCAGTAGCCGGAGCGAAGTTGTGCTAGTGTCGTTCGAGTCTCCCGAGGCAGATGAAGCTCCGTCTCGTCTGTGTCCGGGGGCGGTATGCCTAGAACGGCATTTACAGGTCTAGAGTCTACATAACTCGAGACTGACTCCCTGTGAATGCCGTTCAGGGCCAGTCGGTAAGCTGTCGGGTCCAGAGGTTGCTTGATGAACCTCTGGACTTCGTCCGTCAGTTCATATAGATGCCTCCTGACGTGCCTAGGCGAGGGCTCCTCTGCAAGCAGCTGTCTGTTTGGGTGGCCACTTCTGTGGCTCCCGATCAGGAACTGCTTGCAGAGCATTATGTTG
>NW_016158384.1:52216-53711 GCF_001687245.7 Rhagoletis zephyria | reverse complement strand
GGTGATTGCCGCCCTGTGGTGGTGGTGGGGGGCGTCGCAATTGGGGTCTGCGACCGAGCAGCGCAACACGGGCCCTCGAAGTTCCCAGTCCAATCTCGCGTGGTACGCAGACCTGAGCATGCCCTAAAGTGGCACCAGCCAAGGCAGGTGTTGCACTTGACTGATGTCACATTACGGAATATCCTGGTCTGACATACTGTGCAGATTGTAGGGGAAACCAAGAGTTGTTGGCGGCGGCGTGTGGGTGGTGGTGCGGTTGTGTGTATTATGTTGTCTGTCGTGGCTGTGGTATGGTCTGTGGAGTTATTATGTTGTTGTGTTGTGGTGACTGCTCGGGTGGACTGAGGTTAGCCGAGGAGGCTGCTCTGTTTGAGCAACAGGGGGCCACGTACGACGTGGTCCACTGTCGATGTCCGTAGTCCTGAGCAGACTCTAAGGTGACTCCACCCCTCGCAGGCATTACACTTGACTGAGGTGGGGTTGTGGTGTAGACGTCTCCGGCATACACAGCAGGTGTACATTTCTGGCCCTGGGTTTGACTCGATGCCAGCCCTGAGTAGAAGAATATGTAGTGAATGTAGCCCTACGAACAACTTCTGAGATACTTCGGCGACCTAAACGGGGTTAGATCGCCGAAACAACAGCCCTTGGTCGGGTAAAACCCGAGTCATTCCGGTACGTAGAACCGGCTGTTATGGGAATGATTGTGTATGGTGTTATTGCATGCTGCATCCCACTCATAGTGGAATTTACCAGGTGCCACTGCTTTATTTGAAAATTTGCCTATAAAATGTGACTATAAGGCAGCCGAAGGTCAGAAAATAAAGCGAGAAAGCCGTTTTATTAATTCATCTGTTTATTGCGACATGGTTCCATGCAAACAGTTTAAGAGGTTTCCCAGCAATGTTTTTAACATATTAAAAAGCATGCAGAAAAAATGCATACAAAAGCGCTATGTCCAATATGCGGAGCAGTTTTTGAAGACGATACTTTTCCTATATTTTGTTAGACTTTTCATAAGTAAAAATATTTTGTGAATATTGCTTTCTTCATATGAATTATATCACATTTTTTGTTTAATTCAAGGCCTATCAAACTAGTTTAGAGCATTTGAGCATAAACAACACTTGCCTGTATTTTGTTGTTGCTTCTGGTATCGAAGGTGCCAAAAACTGTTCTGATTTTTTTCTTCTACATCAAAGCACAGTATACAGTAATCCAAATAGGCAAAACAAAAAATGTACCCAGCAAACATTTGGGGTCATAAATGAGTCTTTAAGGAGTCCTATTTCGGAGCTATTACGCTCATAATGAGCTCATTTAAGAGTCCGATATGAGTGTGTTTCCCTTCCTACGAATGTCGACTTATATGAGCTTAAATTCATACATNCAGTATACAGTAATCCAAATAGGCAAAACAAAAAATGTACCCAGCAAACATTTGGGGTCATAAATGAGTCTTTAAGGAGTCCTATTTCGGAGCTATTACGCTCAT
>NW_016158384.1:45226-52116 GCF_001687245.7 Rhagoletis zephyria | reverse complement strand
AAAGTGAAATAAAGCAAATTTTGCGTTATTGCCGTTTGTGTTATTTATTTGCAANTGGGACATAAGGCAAAATTTGTTTTATTTCCAACCTTTGTTGGAAATAAAGCAAAACTCAGATTGTGGTATTATTTCCCAATTAAAAGTGAAATAAAGCAAATTTTGCGTTATTGCCGTTTGTGTTATTTATTTGCAATCCTCAAGGATATGGACTACGTGGTGGAAAATAGCGGAGCGGAAGGAGTTTACGTGACGGCCAAGCTGCACTTAACGCACTACTTACTTCCAGACTCTGAGTGCCAGTTCAATCGGGAGTACCTCCTCTCGTCCAGAACTATAATATTTTTCATATCACGAATTTCAATTTTCCTTATTGCGCATATCGAAGACAAATTTCCTTTAGCTACGCTACGAAATACGAAAAATCCACATGCTGCAACCCTTGCGGAAACATGTGCAGCATTGCCAGCTATCAGTTGTTTTACGAAGATAGCTGAATGAAGGAAAACAAAGTGGAAAGGCATTAAAAAACACTCATCATGTGCTTGTTTATTGTAAAATTGGTTAATTTTACATATTTTGAGGAAAATTATGGATTCTGATTCATTTGCAATTATAGCAGCAGAGTAAGAGAGCGCTAGGGCAATGGATTCACAAAGGTATGCGGAGCTTTCGGGCATAGTAACCATGGGCGCTTCTTTGTCGCTTCTGGTTGAATTGTGGAACCACAATCCAGAACTCCTTCTATGCCTGAAGCTCTGGTTCTCAATCCAGTTAATGCAACAGCAGCTTCTTCGAGGCCATTGAAAACATGCACTTTTTTAGGTCCACCACCTGTTCCGATTGTTTCTGCCTTTGACCGCGCTTAGGGATTTTAAACCATTACTAAGTAGAATTCTCCTTTCTGTGTTGCGGGGAAGAAGGGCTTCCGCATGTCAAACGTATACAACATTTCTTGGGCATATCACTACGGCTACGCCGTCCACAGTATTTTTGCGCAGAACCCACGTCGAAATTTGCAAATAAGTGCATAGTGTAAACCGAGTTTATTAATAAGCTAGTGGTAGGAAATTTGAAACATTTACATATCTTAAATAAAATGTGAATCCTTTAGTTACACGTGTATGTTAAAGTTTTTGGTTTCGGGTTATGCGTTTGGACACAACAACCGAAAATCATTGTACAAATAACTAAACCGGACCCAAGTTTCTCAATAAGGGGCAACAAAGATCCTTTTTTGCTCGTTTATATAAAGCAGTGGATAAAAATATAGCNAAACATGTGCAGCATTGCCAGCTATCAGTTGTTTTACGAAGATAGCTGAATGAAGGAAAACAAAGTGGAAAGGCATTAAAAAACACTCATCATGTGCTTGTTTATTGTAAAATTGGTTAATTTTACATATTTTGAGGAAAATTATGGATTCTGATTCATTTGCAATTATAGCAGCAGAGTAAGAGAGCGCTAGGGCAATGGATTCACAAAGGTATGCGGAGCTTTCGGGCATAGTAACCATGGGCGCTTCTTTGTCGCTTCTGGTTGAATTGTGGAACCACAATCCAGAACTCCTTCTATGCCTGAAGCTCTGGTTCTCAATCCAGTTAATGCAACAGCAGCTTCTTCGAGGCCATTGAAAACATGCACTTTTTTAGGTCCACCACCTGTTCCGATTGTTTCTGCCTTTGACCGCGCTTAGGGATTTTAAACCATTACTAAGTAGAATTCTCCTTTCTGTGTTGCGGGGAAGAAGGGCTTCCGCATGTCAAACGTATACAACATTTCTTGGGCATATCACTACGGCTACGCCGTCCACAGTATTTTTGCGCAGAACCCACGTCGAAATTTGCAAATAAGTGCATAGTGTAAACCGAGTTTATTAATAAGCTAGTGGTAGGAAATTTGAAACATTTACATATCTTAAATAAAATGTGAATCCTTTAGTTACACGTGTATGTTAAAGTTTTTGGTTTCGGGTTATGCGTTTGGACACAACAACCGAAAATCATTGTACAAATAACTAAACCGGACCCAAGTTTCTCAATAAGGGGCAACAAAGATCCTTTTTTGCTCGTTTATATAAAGCAGTGGATAAAAATATAGCTACGTATATGCGAAAGGCAAATTTATCTGTTTAAATGAACACCAACAATATTTCTTCCAAACACACATCGTTTTACATCGTTTATTTCGCCTCCGACACAGAATTGTTTTCGTACAAAATTACGCAAAAAAGCTTACTCGTTCGTTTTTAAGCATGCCATTGTTACGAATTTCGAAAGTTCAAAAATACGATTCGGATTGCAGCATACTATTTCTACGATTCGTAGCAAAATCCGAATACGAAAGAGTTGCAGAATAAGTTGTTGTTAGTCGTTAAGCTAGCAACTCAGCAAGCAGAGAAGTGGCGAATAGAAGGCGGCTAATGTAATGTAGTGAACCTCGACTTGTAAAATAAATAATAGAACACTTCATTAATACACAAACAGTTTCTACTTTATTGTAATTTTTAGATTCATATTATCCGTATATCATACACTATTCGGATATCCGGGTATTCGGACTTTTTATTCACATATTAGAATATCTGGATTATCCGGTTAGTAAAAAAATTCTTTACACCGTGTTATTATGCAAATATTAGTTAAAAATTACGTTTGGTATTGTATTCATATTTATTTAAAAAAAAATAACGGATTTTGTGCACTATTTTACTAAAACTATAAGTGTAATGGTTTGCTTCTTATTGGACTAACAAACTAACGGGTAATTAA
This sequence comes from Rhagoletis zephyria, assembly GCF_001687245.7. Classification (NCBI taxonomy): domain Eukaryota; kingdom Metazoa; phylum Arthropoda; class Insecta; order Diptera; family Tephritidae; genus Rhagoletis; species Rhagoletis zephyria. Next base: position 49,348 of record NW_016158384.1, on the reverse strand, counting down.
CATAAATATACGCTTATATGTATTTATTTTTATAAAATATAAAATTATAAAAACGTGTTTTAAAAAATCACAGACGCCGATGTGGTTGATGCTATGCGTCCATGGAAAGAGATTATCGACAAAAAGGGTTCGGTTATTGTTGGGGAAACGAAAGTTGATCTGGAAATGTCATCATGTAGCGATTCGGAGTGTAATCTGGGAAACTATTTCTGTGACGCAATGATACATGCTGTAAGTTGTTAAAATATTTTTTTTATTCAACTAACCAAGCTGTATTTGGGAATAGTTTGCTGCTTTAACTCCTTTTTCGGATATGCCATGGACAAATGTTTCTATTGGACTGATAAACACCGGTGCCTTACGCGTTCCTCTGAATAAAGGAAGTAAGTATTCGATCACCGTGTATCTAAAGGTTTTTACGAAATTTTCCTATTGCCTTTGCAGCTCTAACATATGGACATCTAATTACAATGTCTCCTTTCGAAAATGTGCTTACTGCCTTCAATCTGCCGGGACATAAGCTCTTGGAAGCGTTTGAATATAGTGTAAAAACGATAGATATAAAAAATAATTCAACTAGTTCAGCAGTTTACATGCAAGTATCCGGTTTGAAAATTAGCTATGATTACAATAAACCACCTGGTCAAAGAGTTGTTGGCATTAAAGTGATTTGTGCAAATTGTAAAATTCCAGTCTATGACGATTTCGATTCAAGAAAAATCTATCGCATCGTGGCGCCAAGCTATCTTGCGGAGGGGGGAGATGGGTACACAGTGTTTAAGGACCATGGATCGGATTGGCAGTACGTAGAATGGAACACATACAATATATTTATAGTACTTTCATACTCATAATCATATTTATTTTGAAAATTTCAGAAAAGAAATGACGGACATTGATGCACTAGTGTCATTCACCCGAAACATAAGTCCAATATATATTGGGAGAGAAAAGCGAATTTTGGTCTCAGGACTTTGAAGAATCTCCGATATTATTTAGATACATATGTGTATGTATTTTTTTCGTACTCAAAAGCTAAAGACAAATTTTTTTTTATAATAATTTGCAATCATTGCAATTGTTTTTAAATATAAATGGATAAAATTGGTAAGAATATTAACAAAAAACGTAATTATTTTTAGCAAAGTAGGTACTATTTTTCAACTTTTTCACGATTGTTCTATTTATATATTCAAACTATGTTTGTTTTAAANAAGTGCAATGATAAAATAAGATAAACCAGTTGAATAGCCTTTATAGATTAGAAGTTTTGTGCCAAATTGAAAAATTAAGTGCCATTTGAAGTAAAATAGGGACAAATGGCACGGTTTGAGCCAAGTTGGCATCCCTGCTTCCAATAACTTACAAATATAAAAATGTGAAATATCGAGGGCTTGAATTCATTAATACCCTCTATCTGCAATTTGCACATAAACTAATTTGTGATTTTAGAACGGGGAAGGGGGGCCGGGGGGCGCGGCGTGGCGTGACGTGGTGTGCGTGTCGGTCACGCGGTGCGCGAGCGCGGCGCGCGCGGTGATGCGCGCTGACGCGGGCCGCCGCGAAGCTAAGCAAATTTAACGTTTGAAAGAGAAATAATGTCAATGGATTTTATTTCGTTTTTAAAAAGGTAATAATGTCAATTGACTTTATTTTGCACCAGGGTGGGAAATAAAGTCAATTGACCTTGTTTCCGTTGATATTATTACCTGTCACCTTTTTTTCTATTTAAATATTAAAATAAAATAATTTCAAGCCCAACTTTTCACGTTGAACCTACAGAGCTATATAAAATTAATATATCAAATCTAAGAAATTATGAAATAATCTTTTAATTACCAGTAATAACTTCTCGTCAGGGGAAAAAAAATTGCAATAGCGCATCGCTAAACTTCTAATAGGTACTCGAAATCGCACAAACAAAAATGTTTCTCTGCTACAGCTAACTGACTTGCATCGACTAGCCAACTTATAAGCTTAATATTATTTTACTAGTGAACACGTATGGCGTCAAAGCTCCAACATTTAACCCCTTTGAAAGTATTTTCACACTAAAATCTTTTTATCGTCTGTCTTTGTTATACATAGTTGAATTTAATTTTTTAAGCACATACTTAGCAACTCTGCTAAATACAGTTCAGAAATAAATTATTTTCAAACCCATTTCGATTCATACCCATCTTTTGACAATCCATTTAATTAAATAATTTGAATTTAACTTTGTCAGCAGATGGTAGCCCTTTTCTGGCACCCTAAACAATTTCTAAATGTTCAATTTAAAGACTTCTGAACACTTGTTCGTTGGATACCCATATTTTAAAATTTCATGTAACTTATTTATAATTAAACTAAATACGACTTTCAAAGCAGGCGGCAACACCCTTAAAAATTATTTTCGAACTACAACTTCCTTAAATATTGTTCGTCTGATATTTCGAGTAACTGATGAATTAAGTGGAAATTTATTTTTTAAACACGTGGCGACCCTCCTAAATACAGTTCTGAAATAAAGGATTTTAAAACCGTTTCCATTGATAACCATCGTTTAGTAATTTATTTAACTTATTAAATAATTTAAATTTAACCCTTCAAACACATCAAAAATGTTCTAAATTGTCAAACAAACATTTCTTGAAACTCTTTCATTTGACATCCGTTTTTAATATTTCACATAACTTGGGCATAAAATAATTCAATTCGACTTCTCAAATATGTGGCAATTTTAAAACGTGTGGAAGCTCTAAGATATAAAGCCTTTTCAATTAAAATAAAAATGAGATTAAAAATCAAAGTTATTTTGGGAATACCATTGAAAAAAGAGGACCGCAACAACCATTGAGTGTTTTCTGGGGAACAAGTTTGGTGTAGGTACAATTATTTGAGCATAATTTAACCTTGAGGCAAGGATTACTCAAATTAAAAATTAAGCGGTGAGAAAGTGTCAAATATTTTTATTGCCATTTTATCCTTAAAAAGTGATTATTAATTGTGCGTAAGTGTTTTCGTTTTCATTAATAAATGCCATTGATATTGATAACACCAGGCGCCTAAATGCAAGCTATGTACTGCTTCACAACTGCGACGTAATAAAACTTTCTTAAGTTGTAATTTAATGGCAGTTCAGATTTTTTATTTTAAAACGTCTATTATTGATCATTTTATTCAAAACCGCAGATTCCAACGTTATTGATGCTTTGCCTCCATGGAAGGAGGTTGTCGATGAACAGGGTTCCGTTGTTGTTGGGGAATCTAAAGTTGATTTGGAAATATTAAGATGTGACTACGATGAGTGCAATCTGGGAAATTATTTCTGTGACGCTTTGATACATGCTGTAAGTCTCGAAGAATTTGCATTTTTCATTCAACTAACATGTACATATATATACGTGTATTTGTGCATAGTTTGCGGGTTTAACACCGTTTTCGGATACTCCATGGGCAAATGTTTCAATTGGACTTGTAAACAATGGTGCAATGCGCGTTCCCTTAAAAACCGGAAGTATATATATTTTCAGTATAATTTTCTTAAGGATTTTTACAAAGTTCTCCTTTTGGCGCTTTAGCACTAACATATGCACATCTCATAGCAATGTCTCCATTCGAAAATGTACTTACTGCCTTCAATTTGCCGGGACATAAACTCTTGGAAGCATTAGAATACAGCGTCCAGGCAATAGACATAAAAAATAATTATACTAGCTCTGATGTCTTTTTGCAAGTATCCGGCATGAAAATTACTTATGATTACAGTAAGTCACCAGGTGAAAGAATAATTGATCTTAAAGTACGTTGTGCAAATTGTGACATCCCAGCCTACGAGGATTTTGATTCAAGGAAAACCTACCGCATCGTAGCTCCAGATTTTCTCGTTGAAGGTGGAGGAGGTTACACAATGTTTACGGAATATGGCTCGGATTGGCAGTACGTACAAAGTTCAAAAACACATGTGTGTATGTACATATATGTATATACGTACATATGTATTCATATATATATATGTATATATGTATTCATATATATATGTGTTCATATATATATATATATATATATATATATATATATATATATATATATATATATATATATATATATATATATATATATATATATATATATATATAT